>NC_029775.3:25362729-25401616 GCF_000817695.3 Arachis duranensis
TGCTGCTACTTTGGGGGGGAAGGGGATTTCAGCAGCAGCTGGGTGTGGGGCAAAAGGAAACTGGGTCGGGTAACGGGTCGCTGGGTTAGGGTTTCATTATTTTGAAAATTAGGGTTATGGGTGATTTGGTAGTTTCGAACAAAATCAAGAATAATATAATAATTGAAACCTAAATTAAAACCAACACTACTTGTATATAGAAAATACTAGTTGCTCATTAATTTTACAAATTATTTTCAATAAAATGCCCAAATCAAATAATTAGAAATAATATAATTAATTTCTTCATTTTCTAAAATAGCAGTATTAATATATTAAAACATTAATTATTTAGTCTAAATCATATAAAATCCTTATTATTTCACAACTACCAACTTTATGATTTAAATATAGAAAATAATTCAATAATTATAAAATTAGATAATAATCATAACTTATCTCAAATTTAATAAATCAAAACTTTCCTTAATTATCTTTAATAAAATAATTTCTGAAATTAAGGCTATAAATAACTATATGATTTGAGACTTGATCATAATAAGACTTTTCAAAAGTTCTGGGTCTCACAGCTTGAGATTATCTATTAAATATATTAACCCGTTGGATCCTAGGTTTCAGAATCTTCATAGCAAAATAAAAAATGACCAACGATATTGGCCATTTTTTAAAAATGCTATAGGAGCAATTGATGGTATTCATATCCCATGTGTAGTTAGCCCAAGTGATCAACCCAAATTTATGAGAAAAAAAGGATATCCAACACAAAATATAATTGTTGTATGTGATTGGGACATGTGCTTTAGTTTTGTTTTACCTGGATGGGAAGGCACTATGCATAATACTCGTGTATTTGAATTTGCTATTATAACTCCTACCATGAATTTTCCGCATCCTCCTTCAGGTTAATTTTTATCATTTTCTTACAAATAAGTTATATTTACTTGGTTATCATGTAACTAATTTTATTGTTCATTAGGTAAATATTATTTAGCACATGCCAGTTATCCAACACCGAAAGGATATATTAGTCCATATAAATGTGAGAGCTATCATCTTGCAGATTTTAGGCGTTTTTCTAGATTACAAATTATAATGAAGTGTTTAACTATTATCACTCAAGTTTAAGATGCACAATAGAAAGGACTTTTGGAGTATGCAAAAATAGATTTGCTATCTTGCGACACATGCCCAAGTTCAAAATTCAAACTCAAGTGCACATAGTGTGTGCAAAAATGGCTATTCATAATTTTATTAGAAGATATTCTGAAACAGATATTGAATTTAATCAATATGAATATACAAACATTCTTGATGGAGACGATAATAGTTATGTTGGTGAAATCTCTGATTAAACTTTAACTGTTAGTTTTTCTGCAAAAATGGACCGTATTCGAGTCTCGGTTAGGGATCAAATTATTAATTACATGCAGTAGAATTAATAGTGTTTTTATGTATTAATTTTATATAAGATATTTTTTTATGTATGTTATTAGTATTTTATCTTTTAATTTAATATTTATTAGTGTTTTTATGAATAAAATATATTTTGTCAATTTTTATATGTTATTTTAATTTAGTAAGTAAATATTAATTTTATTATAAAATTAATTAATAAGATCTATTCAAATATCTAAAGTAAAATGATAGGTTAGTATAAAAAATCATTTAAATTGATGTCTTTTTTAGTAATTTTTTATCTAAAAGTGTTTTTGAGTAGTATAATCCAAACAACATTTATTTTATTATAATCCATTTTGATATAAAGATTGTCAAACATAAATCACGTTAACACAAACTTACTTTCCATCAAAATCAAGTTTGCAAAACCAATTCCATGCAAACTCTCGTTTGTAAACTGTAATCCAAATACACACATATAGACATGGAGAATAATAATCCAGATTTAGACATATTAACCAAGAAAGACCTTATGGAGACTGATATAGAAGTTGATATTGATAAGCTGGTGGAAGGAGTAGATTTTAACATACCAGTTGCTAATGATTTAAGGGAAGATGTTGCTGCTGCGAAAAAGCAGCGGCTTTAAACCTCCTTTACCCATGATCATTATGTCTTGGAATGTCAGGAGTGCTGCAAGCAATGCTCTTAGGCACACTTTAAAGGAGCTTTTAAGGCAACATACGCCTAACATTGTAATTCTTTGGGTAAAGTATTAAATTAGTCCCGTACGTTTGTGCGTAATCCTGTTTTGATCCTTAAGGCTTAAAGTGCCCTATTTGAATCCAAAAAAGTTTCATTTAGCTTTAATTTAGTCCCACTATGAGGTCAAAGATAAATAATTAACGAAATGTCCTACATGACAACAGTATAAGAATAAGGTCGATAATTTGGAGAATAAGTTCAAGCTCCAGATGCACAAAATCAACCGTGGATGCATCAATACATGTATTTAACATTTTTCTTAGTTTTATATAAAACATTTCATTTTAATTATAAGAAAAATGATTAATAAATGTATTGATGCATCCACGGTTGATTTTGTACCTCTGGAGCTTGTACTTATTCTCCAGATTATCGACCTTATTCTTATACTACTGTCATGTAGGACATTTCGTTAATTATTTATCTTTGACCTCCAGTAGGATTAAATTAAATCTAAATGAAATTTTTTTGGATTCAAATAGGACACTTTTAAATCTTAAGGACCAAAATAGGATTATGCCCAAACGTAGGGGACCAATTTAGTACTTTACCCTAATTCTTTTGGAAACCAAAATTAATGGAGATAATGGAAGAAACTGCATTAAAAGCCTGGGCTTTAACCACTACATCATCAAAGAAGCTCAGGGGTTTGCAGGTGGCATATAGATTTGTTGGAATAACAGCAACTTAAAGATTAATAAGATTGACTCTCATAGATAGTTCATTCATGCCAGAATAGATACACAAGGCAGAGATGAGTGGTATCTCACTGCCATCTATGTTAGTCCCCAACTTGGAAACTGAGGTGAAATCTGGCCCATTCTCCGTAATAGAGCCAACAACATGAGAAAAGCTTAGCTAATTACTAAATACTTTAATGAGATAAAGAACCCATCAGAAAAGAAAGGAAGGGGCAACACTGATATGAGGGCTTGTAAAAACTTTGCTTCTTGGATAAACAATTTTAGTTTGGTTTACCTAGGTTTTGTGGGATCCAGATTTACTTGGAGATGTCCTATGTGGGAAGGGCGGGATAGAGTCTTCAAAAGACTAGATAGAGTCCTTTGTAACCTGAATTGGAGACTGGACAATAAAGAAGTTGTTGTCAAAGTTCTTACAAGAGCTAACTCGAATCACCATCCCCTCCTCGTCACTAATGAGATGAATAGTAAAAGAGTAGAAAGGCCCATCAGATATGGGCTTATGTGAAATACCACCCTGACTACGAGCATATTATTAAACAACACTGGAAAAGAGATTTTAATCTCATAAACCGTGTCAACAATGTTAAGGAGGAACTTAGAAAATGGAACAAAGAAACATTTGAAAATATTTTTAGAGCCAAGAAAAGAGCCCTCAATAGGCTTGTCGAAATTTAGAGACACCCTACCTATGGAAGCAATGCTTTCCTAGATCATCTAAAAGAAACTATTCAAAAGGAGCTTGATGAGCTGCTTGATAAGAAAGAAACATTTTGACTCCAAAAATATATAGAGCAATGAATTACTGAAGGAGACAGAGAGACTAAGTTCTATCACACCAAAACCATCATCCATAGAAAAAAGAACAAAATTCTCACGCTCAAAAAACAAGATGGAACGTGGATAGAAGAGGATCAACAGTTGGAAGGTTACATCACCAACATCTTCAACTTATACCAAGAAGAGGTTAGCACCGGTCCTAATCTTGTTAATTCATATTCTCATCCTAATTTAGACCCTTTGATTTGTAGGTCTTTGGATGCTATTCCCACAGATGTTGAGATAAAGAAAGCTCTAAACAACACTGGTTCCTTAAAAGCCCCTAGAGAAGATGGTTTTTCAGTAGCATTCTATAAAAGAAATTGGGACATTTTTGGAAGGAAAATTTTTTACTACAACAAGGGGTGTTGGAATTATCCAGAGCTCATTAATGGTTCAAATTCTACCCTCCTTGCGCTCATCCCCAATTCAAAAATTCGAAATTCATTGCTCAATTTAGACCTATAGCCATCTATAATGTGAGATACAAGATCCTAACTAAAATTCTAATGCAAAGATTAAAACCCTTGCTCAATGAGAGAATATCCCCTTATCAGTCTAGCTTTATTCCTTGGAAAAATATTCAAGACAATATCCTTATAGCCAAGAAACTCATGCATACTATGAAGAATTGTAAAGATAGAAAGGGCTTCATCGCCATCAAGATAGAATTTGAAAAAGCTTATGATAGAATCAAATGAGATTTTATTGAGCAAAGATTTGCAAGAATTCAAACTTCCTACCAAGTTCTCTAATATTGTCATGCAAGGAGTCAGAACTGTCAACTACAACGTGCTTTGGAACGGGAGCAAGAAATTTTAACCCAATGAGGGGTTTAAAACATGGTGACTCCATGTCACCCTATTTATTTGTGATCTGTATGGAGAAACTTTCCTAAGAAATTGAGCAAGAAGTTGGAGATGACAATTGGAAACCCATAAGAGTTGGGAGAAGTAGCCCAGAAATTTTACACCTTATGTTTGCCGATGACCTCCTCCTCTTTGCAGAAGTTTCCCTCTTCAATTGTGTTCTCACAAAGCACCCCGGTCTAAATTCGAAAGGAACTTATTAAGATAACACGGCTCTGGAGAGATATCTTGGGGCTATGATCAACAACAGGAAAAGAAAAGAGAATTTCAAAACGGTGATTGACAGGGTCTAGAACAAGTTGAAAGGGTGGAAGAGTAAGTATTTATCTCTAGCAGGCAGAATTACACTAGCGCAATCAGTCATAAGCTCTACTATTAATTTCGACATGCAGCATGGTAGGGTACCTAAAGGGATATGCAATGAAATTGAGAAGCTACAAAGAGGTTTTATCTAAGGGGATAATGACAATCAGAGAAGAATTTATGCGATTAAATAGGACATATCTGCACTTCAAAGCATGAAAGGGGATTGGGAATAAGGAACCTGAACACTATGAATGATACCTTTCTACTAAAACTAATTTGGAATATGAAAGAGAAACCTAACTCTCTATGAGTAAAGGTAATTACCAATAAATACTGCACCAACAATAGAAACTTAATTTAGCCTACGGCAAAGATTTCCAACTCACCTCTTTGGACGGAACTTGTTAAGCTCTGGCGAACCTTCAATGACTGCACCTTTCATCTGATTGGGGATGGATTGTCCATCAATTTTTGGCTTGATCCCTGGGTAAAGGGAGAAGACAACCTGATCAGCAAGGCAAACACCAACATCACTGACACAAAAAGTATAGTTTGGGAATGGACGAATGGACTAAGCAATTAGGATAAGGATAAACTTAGAAGCTACTTACCTGAGGAAATTGTCAAAAGGATTTTAGAGCTCTCACCTCCCTTTGAAAACCTTGGAGAAGATAAGCTACGGTGGAAGCACACAGTAGACCAGAATATTTCAATAGACGCCACCTACAAAGCGTTGGCTAACTGGTTAGAGTCTCAGAAGAACCTTTGGACCATCATCTGGTGTTGGGAAGGACCACAAAAGCTAAAACCTTTATATGGATGGCTTTCCACAACAGAATTTTCAAAAAACAAAGGAAAGCTCGAATCTTCGGAAGAAACGATACCTGCCAAATCTGTAATAAACATACTGAGGACATCATTCATGCCTTGAGGAATTGCCCTAAAGTCTCCATAATTTGGGTGAATCTCCTGCAACCAAACACCATCCAAGATTTTGTTTTTCTACCAACTTCAGAGTGGATTCATAGCAATCTAACCCACCAATTTGGGAACAATCAAGACAAAAGCTGGCTAGACATCTTCATCATGACCTACTGGAAGTTATGGAGATGGAGAAATCGAGAAATCCATGAAGAAATTATAATAGACCCTCACAAGCGCAAATTGAAATCTGGAAGAAGGTGGATGACGTGAAAAATGCCTTTAGAAGAAAGGAGAAATTACCTGCCGTGTACAGAACAAGAGAAGTGGCGCACATTCATTGGAGTCCGCCTCCCCCGAGCTGGACGAAACTAAACACGGATGGCTCGAGAGAAACTTAGGGGTAATTTTAAAAGTTTAGTAAACTTAAGATACAAAAAGTATACTTTATTCAATTATATATCATCTAACTTATTTTTATTATATATTTTATATTTTAATATATATTTTTTACTACCAAATAAGTAAATAAATGCAAAAAATGAGGGAAGAGAAGATGAAGGTACATATGTATGATAGGTTTGTGTGGGATTCTACTAGTCTCAAAGGTTGCTATAAATACTCTTAGCATTGAAAAAGTGAAATCACCCAATGATTTATCTATCAATGGATAAAAGACACATCGAAGGCGGGTTGTGGTGGCCTCGTGAGAGATAGTGGTGGCAACTGAATTGGGAGTTTTTCCTCATTCAATTGGTTGCTGCTCTGCTTACAGAGGAGTTATAGGGACTCATTATTGAGCTTAATCTAGCTTGGACCATGGGAATTAGAAAGCTTATGGTGGAATCTGATTCTCAGAATATCATTTCCTTAATCAATAGCCAAAAAGACCTTAGCAAATATCCCAACGCTTTGATTAAGAACATATTTTTTTGGAGAAAGAAAAACTGAAAAATCTATTTTGTAAATATATATATATAGAAAAAATAATAAATATACTGATTGCCTAGCTCAAAAAAACTTAGATTTTGATTCAAGACTTCACTCTTAGGATATACCTCCTAGAAAGATTACTAGATTACTAGTTGAAGATAAATAAGAAGTCAAATTCAATCTGTCATTGGATCTAGTGCAAGTGGTAAATTATTGGAGATAAGTGTATATGTCCAACAAAATACTATCATGAATTATTATTATTATTATTTCTTTTTATAAAAATAAACTTTTATAATTTTTCATGGTGTCCTTAATTAAAATTAGAAACGAATAATTACGATAGGGATTATAATAATGAGATATATATTTTTGAGTACTTTTAATTTAAATTGTTCTTAATCGTAGAATCACTAAAAATGGGACATTAGTGATTCGGTAGATTAATATATAATAGTTTTAATTGGATGAAGATTAATAGATTTCATTTATTAAGTTATATATATAAATGGTATATATAGAGATATAACCATTGAACTGACTCACTTTAAGAATTTCTAATGGTTATAGTTATCGTATATTTGTCAAAAAGATATTCTTATGATGAACATAATATTAGAATTTTTCTTTGACCTGTGACTATCATAGTAATTAACAATATATTTGTTATACTTTGATTCTGAATACCTAACACCCTACGGTGTTAGTTGAATGGACATTGGGTATGATTTAAATACTTGTAGAATTAATGATTAGTCAAAATAGAATCCATCAACTATGGTAATGAGTTTGAGCTCTACGATTATAATGAATGAAATAAACGATGCCTTGGCCAAAGGGTTTGAATGAATTAAGAAATGAGTTTCTTAAGTCATTCATAGTTCATTATAATAATGGTAACAAGTTAGAGTTTGACAATCAAACCGTACTCTAAAAGTTAGCCAAGAGCTAAAAAGATGGAAGGAGTTGTATTTTTTGTTCATCTTGGGTTCTTAGTAAAAATATTATTACTTCATACTATCGGGTCGTCAAGGAGCGTTGCTATATGCCAACCTTGATTAGTAAATTTAGTATGACTAATTTACTACCCGCTTAGTATTGAACCTATGGGGTCACACACTAATGAGTGTTCTAATCCTTGGCAAATAATCATTTAATTATTATTTGATTAGTCAAGTTGTTCCTTGTAAACAAGAGATAAATTTATTTTTTGGCAATTTCCTAACTTTTAGGACTTATCTCCATTGTTAAAGAATTTCTACCAGTATTCATGGATTAAATTTTATACTCCTAGGTTGTCTAGGTAAAAATATAAAATTAAATCCCTAATACATCAAATGTATATACTGATTAGTATCTTGAAAATAAAATTCCTGGTTGACAGGCCACTCTTTATAATAAAAAATATTAGAAAAATTAATTTCTAAAATTATAATGTTCAAAATACATTAATCAAATCAAAATTTAATTTTAAATAGACTAACATTTAGCTTTATAGAACTGTCAAATCAAATTTGACATTCTTGATATATACACTTGTATATAAAAACAAATAAAAATTTATTTTTTATATCTTATTCCTTTTATGTGACCAAAGTGACGATGAAATAAAATTAAATCAAATATTTGATTAAAATCATAACTATTATTTTTTAAAAAGATGATAATTTAATCACAATTAAATAATTAACATTAAAATAAATTAACTATTAATTTATTAGAAAACCATCTCAATGGAAATAACTACATCACATGCTTAAAAAAAATTATCTCTTGTACTCAAAGATAGAGTTTATTTATGCATACGATGATGTTAAGGAGAATTAATTTTATACTTGAACTTAGACAACCTATGAGTATAAAATATAATTCAGTTAAATAATTATCTGATTGTCAGACAATTATTTATGAATCTAAAAGGAAAAAACAAATATAAATACGTATTCACACATACAAATAACACTTTCTACAATAATTATTATTATAGAAAATTAAGAAATCTTTATTTCTTAAATTAAGTGTTAAAAAAAGTTTAAAATCATGAATGAGTATCTTGGTTGTCAAGTCATTACTCATATATTTTTAAATAGATGATTAAATGTATCACATATAATTTTAATCCCAAATAAATTTATAATTTTGACAATTAGCATCCTATGCCATTATTAGGAATCACATTCACTATAATAACAAAACTTAAATTAATCCTATTAATTCTGCAAATTTTTGCAATAAAATTTTAAACACAAAAGGGCCATGGCTCTGATACCACTGTAGGATCACTATTGTTCATAACACGTAGCGGAAGTAATAAAGTAATTATATTGATCTATTTTGTGCTTAAAACTTTATTGAAATAAGATGGGTTAGATGCCAATACCTAAGTACCCTAGTGAATGAAAACTTTCTCCTTGGATAGTATGAAGGTACTATGTGTATCCACACCGAGACTGATTCTTGTTGTCAACTCCTTGACCAATGAATTTAACTGAGAAATTTCTTTCAACTCCTTGCACCAGCAATTCTTCACTAAGAATTAGAATATTTGTGTATGTGGAGGTAAAAGAAAAAAAACTCGTGCTTTCTTTCTTTTATCATATACACATATATAGTATGAAATTGGTGACTGATTTGTGAATCAAATTATAACTTAATTTGAAGCAGAATCAGTTAGGATCTTATCCATATTTAAAATTCATCATAAAATAAATAATTAATTATTTAATATTCTCAATTATCATATTATTATATTCATGGTGCTAGTAAAGAATATAATAATATTCCATTTAAATTAATATAATTGTTTATTTGATCTAATCAAAATAATAATTAAATGATTATTTGCCAAGGATTAGAATACTCGTTAGTGTGTGACCCCATAGGTTCAATACTAAGCGGGTAGTAAATTAGTCATACTAAATTTACTAATCAAAGTTGCCGTCTAGCAATGCTCCTTGACGACCTGATAGTATAAAGTAATAATATTTTTACTAAGAACCCAAGATAAACAAAAAATATAACTCCTTCCATCTTTTCAGCTCTTGGCTAACTTTTAGAGTACAGTTTGATTGTCAAACTCTAACTTGTTACCATTATTATAATGAATTATGAATGACTAAAGAAACTCATTTCTTAATTCATTCAAATCCTTTGGTCAAGACATTGTTTATTTCATTCATTATAATCGTAGAACTCAAAATCATTACCATAGTTGATGGATTCCATTTTGACTAATCATTAATTCTACAAGTATTTAAATCATACCCAATGTCCATTCAACTAACACCCTGTCCGGAATCAAAGTATAACAAATACATTATTAATTACTATGATAGTCGCAGGTCGAAGAAAAATTCTAATATTATGTTCATCATAAGAATATCCTATTGACAAATATACGGTAACTATAATCATTAGGAATTCTTAGACTGAGTCAGTTCAATGGTTAATTTTAATTAAGGACACTATCATAAATTATAAAAGTTTATTCTTATAAAAAGAAATAATAATAATAACAATAATAATAATAATAATAATAATAATAATAATAATAATAATAATAATAATTCATGATAATATTTTGTTAGACATACACACTTATCTCAAACATATACAACAAGTTTCATAGCTATTCTCCTAAAAATAATGTGTGGCAATTGGTGAGTATTTATTAAATGATAAAAATAAATTAGTTTTGTTACTATGTGAATTTCTAAATACAAATTCAAGAACAAAAGTTTTGGTGCAAGTTATTAAAATTGTTGTCTAATTTTTGTTGGAAGAATACAATGCATTATTGGATCATACTGTTTTTAAATTTAATGATGTTTGTTTGGTGAGCTGGACAAAAAGAAAATGAGATAATTGTTGGAGTTTAAATTTTAAAAGGAATACTTTAAAGAACTTGCTCTACCAAGGTAGCTGTGTCGTCAATGTTTAATATCCCACAAAAAAAAGGAGTATAGCAACTTTAACAATTAGGTAAAAATTGTAAATGACCAAACTGTTAATAGAGTTACTTGATACTAATTAGTTTTTGAGGTTGTTTTATGATATAGTTTTGTTAGTTGAATATTCTTTTGTTTAGAGCTGAATTGGACGCTCCTTGATGACAATGCCAAAGAGAGTAACTGTTTTAATTTGAGGTGTCTAAAATTAAAAAACTTCATAATGTGTCTTGATTTTAACATTAAAAGATGTCAGGCTCAAGTAAGAGAGGGGATAAAAACTGGGAAGAGTTCAAGAACGAAGAGAGAGTAAGGGCAGAGAAAAAAAGAAGTTTCTAAGTGATTCTGAATTGAATTGGTAAAGTGAGTTCAATATTGACAATAGTAGCTTAGCTCTTGCCACTTATAGCAGAAGAGTTCCAACTGTCATATTGAGATCCACAAGCTAAACTAACCACTAACTAACTACTTGACATGTACTTAATTACAGCTAACTAACAGATTGATCACAAACTAACTACTCAATAGCTAACTGATTCTGTTTGCATTAATTCATCGTCGAGTTTTATAGAAATTGGAAAAGAGGTAAAATTTCAAATTTTGTTTGATTGTGTTTTCAGATATCTGACTTTCGTTTGTCATTGAATTGAATGAAGAAGAGAGCTCTGATATCATGAAAGATGTAACTACCATACCCCATGAAGCCTGAGCTTTCTCATTCCTCATGATGTTCGCCGACACGCATAGGTTTATATGTGGCATAGGTAGTAAGTTAAAATTATAATCCATGGCGCTAAAACTTTTTAGCTTTTCCAAACGATAAGTTTTGGTTAATTAATTAATTATCTCTATAATCAAATTTCTTTTATTTTATTAATTTATTAAGTTCACTGAATAATAAATTAGCAGAGGAACAATCCTAGATGCATCATCAATCAACAATTGGTACATGATCACTATTTCTATTCTTAACCCAAAATATTCATGCCATAGGATAAATCAAATTAATGATTTACCCATTCTTATGTAAAACTCCAAGATCAACTAAACCATTAGCGTACCTAATCCAATCATAGTTTAGTCATGATTAAAGACAACTACATTAGCCTTTCTTTCCTTTTGGCTTCCACGGACAACAATCTCTCCGCCCCCAAACCCTGATTGCACCTCATGGTCAACTAACCAACCAACCTAGTGAAAGCTTAGTCACTAATCCTAAATACATGTGTTGCTTCATCCTTTTCCTTGAGCCACAAAGCATATAACAAAACTCACACCTGTCCCACCTTCATTCACTTAAACACCTACAAGGCATATCACCTAGTCCAGAGAAGGAAAAAGAGAGAAGATCATGAGTGACCCAGCAGAGGAACGGCCAGCATGCAACCTTCTTCAACCTTTCGATTTCCATAGGAGTTTAAGGAACGTAGCTCTCATCTTCTTCCATCAACCTTTGCTGATTTAAAACCCCTCATTAGGTACGTTAGCTTCAATTCCTTTTCCTACATTCAATTCAATTTCCATCATCATTAAGAAGACCAACCTTGTTCTTCCTTCCAGTTTGTGTAGCTCAATAGCATTTTCCCTAACTTCTCTGAACCACCGAACCACCTAGCTCAAGGTGGTGAGTGTTTCATCTTTCCTTTTTCTGTGATCATGGGTTCGGCATCAAGGCTATAATGATGATTATGAATGAAATTAAATTATGATGTATTAGGTGTTGTAACCGAGTAAGTGAACTTAAGAGAAAAGCCCTTCGATTTTCGACACCAACAAGGGTTAGGATAATTAGATTGTTATTTTGTGGCTGTGCCTGTGATGAGAATTAATGAAGTATGATATGACTTTAAGTTTTAACTTTGCGAGCAACTAACAATTTTTCATGATAAATAAGTTAATTACACTAAACTGGTAAAGGCTTATAATAACATTTTCTTATGAAATCCGAGTCTAGAGCCAAGTAGGTCCCTATGATAAGTAACACCTAAACAATTGACATTGGTCATGACATGTCGAAAGTTGGGGTGTTACAATTGGTATCAAAGCAGTTCGTCCTTTGAGCCTTGGGATGGACTGTCTATGCTTCCCTGCATACTCTGAATATTTTTATACCATGCAGTTAGGATATTTTGTAATATATTCTGCATGAGGGTCTGTGAACATCCATTATAGTAATATTAATACTAAATTTTGATACATTAAGACTAATCACCTTAATATTGATTATTGGGTATTGATAGGACTCGAATGACTGCGAATAGGCGAGGACGCCCTCGACTGGGAGGAACAAGTGAGGAAACTTTCCCTGATGCAGCGGCTATTCTCGAATCTATAAACGCTATGGCCACTGCTGTACGTGATTCAGTAGCTGCTACCAATCGAGTAGCTGAACGTCTTGATCGCCACAATGGAGCTAAAAATAACCATGAGCCTAGACATGGAAATGAAAATGGCGACGAAGGTGAAGGTGGACTACGTAACGATGAACGGCCAATGACTTTAGCCACTTTCTTGAAGATAAATCCGTCCCAATTCCATGGAAACACTAGTGCTACACGAGCTGATGACTGGTTTAAAGAGATAGGACTGTCAATGCGAGCACAACAAGTCCCCGAAGGACAGTGATAAACCACTATTTTATGGTTTATCTTGTGTTTAATTGAGTGGATTTTATCAACTCTTTACCCACTTATTCATACTATTTGCATGGTTTTACATTTACCTTCCTAATTATGTGCTATGATTGAAAACATGCTTCTTTGATCTTATATTTGCTTATTATTAATCCTCTCTTATTACCATTAGATGTCTTGATATGTGTGTTAAGTATTTTTAGATATTATAGGGCAGGAATGGCTTGGAGGATGGAAAGGAAGCATGCAAAAGTGGAAGGAATACAAGAAGTTGAAGAAGTTGTTAAGTTGTCCAGCCTGACCTCTTCGCACTCAAACGGCTATAACTTTAGCTACAGAGGTCCAAATGACACGGTTTCACTTGCGTTAGAAAGCTAACGTCCGGGGCTTCGATTTGATATATAATATGCCATAGTTGCCCTGGCGCTAGGTGACGCGAACGCGTGATTCACGCAGACGCGTCGCATCTGCAAACTTCAACCCGCGCGCCGTGTGGGCGACGCCTCTGCGTCACTTGGCCGCGACCTGTACGGACCAAAAAGTGCTGGAAGTGACTTCTAGGCTGTTTCTGACCCAGTTTTTAGCCCAAAAAACATAAATTAGAGGCTATAAAGTGGGGGAATGCATCCATTCATCAGAATGCTTTTCATAATTCACTTTTCATGTTTTAGATGTAGTTTTTAGAGAGAGAGAGAGAGGTTCTCTTCTCTCTCTTAGGATTTAGGTAGGTTTTTAGAAATTAGGATTTAGGACTTCTCTTAGTTTTAGGAGTGACTCTCGATCCCAGGTTCAATGTTCTTTTACTTTATATTTATCTCTTACTCTCAGATACTTTAATGCTTGCTTGTATTAGTTATGTTGCCTATTTGGCTTATGCCACATTCATGATGATTTTCTTATTTAATGTTATTTGAGGTATTTCAGTTTAATATTGCCTTCTTTTATTTATGCCATTGATTATTTTCAATTTGAAGATATTTTCATTCCAGTAGAATTAATTTACTTTTCCCTTTTTGGTCTTGGTTAAGAAATCAGTAACTCGGGAGTTATCTTAGCTCAACGTAATTGATAACTGTTATCTTTGCTAATTGAACTAAACTTCAATAATCCTAACCTTTTCTTAGGAAATAAATAGGATTCTAAGGTCAAATTAATTAATCCCTTGACTTTCCTTTGCTTTAGCAAAGGTTAACTAAGTGGAATTAAGATTCAACTTTTATTATTATTGATAAGAATAACTAAGTCTGGACTTCCAATTTCTCCTACCTTGCCAAAGGGTTTGCTTTACAGTATTTATTTATTTTAATTGTCATTTAAATTATTTTCCATATTTATTCCTCATTCTCAAAACCCCAATTTTACCTTTTTCATAGCCAATAATAAGAACATACCTCCCTGCAATTCCTTGAGAAGATGACCCGAGGTTTAAATACTTCGGTTATCAATTTATTTAGGGGTTTGTTACTTGTGACAACCAAAACATTTGCACGAAAAGATTTTTGTTGGTTTAGAAACTATATCTACAACGCGACTATTTTTATAAAATTCTTTACTAGCAAAAATCCTAACGTTAGACAGCGAGTGAAATTTGCTGCTTACATACTGAGGAATGATACATAGCATTGGTGGTAGGGAGTACTCCAACTACTAGAAAGAGAAGCTATTGACATCACTTGGGAGAAATTTTTGGCTGAATTTTATAAAAAGTATTTTCTTAAGTATTTTTGTACCCCTAAGGAATTAGAGTTGCTTTAGCTGAGACACGGGAACATGACAGTTACTAAGTATACTCACAAGTTTGAAGAGTTATGTTGGTTCTCAAATGTTTGTCAGGGGGTACCAGCTGCATTCGAGAAATGGAAGTGTATCAAGTTTGAAGGAGGACTTAGGGAAAAACTGTTAGCTCATGTGGGCTCAATGAAAATTCATAATTTTGCAGAATCAGTTAACAAGAGCCAACTGGCAGAGGAATGCATAAGGAAGCTATTGGTAGCACAAACTAATCAAAAGAACCTTTCATCAAGGGACTTCCATCGTAACCTCGCCCCTCAAGGAAGAAACTTTAAAGTAACTCGGCAGTCAGATCTGGGTAAACAACCGCAATTAACCCAACCAAAACTGATATGTGCTGTGTGTGGAAAGTACCATGGGGCAGACCCTGTCTGTTGAAGTCTGGAGTTTGCTATAACTGTGGTAAGTCCGGACACATAGCCAAAGAATGTACGCGACGAAGGGCCAAACTTGTTTCCCCTGGACAACAACAGCCAGGGAGGGTGTTTGTCGTAGATGCAGGAAAAACTACCGAAACCGATCTCTTCCCTCGAGGTAACAAAATTTTGAGGGCAAAATTTTTTTTGGGGGGTAGAATGTAACCACCCTACCCCATGAGGCCTGAGCTTTCTCATTCCTCATGATGTTCGCCGACACGCATAGGTTTATATATATATGCGTCATAGGTAGTAAGTTAAAATTATAATCCGTGGTGCTAAAACTTTTTAACTTTTCCAAACGATAATTTTGGGTAATTAATTAATTACCGCTATAATCAAATTTTTTTATTTTATTAATTTATTAAGTTCACGAAATAATAAATTATCAGAGGAACAATGCTAGATGCATCATCAGTCAATAATTGGTACATGATCATAATTTTTATTCTTAACTTAAAATACTCATGCCATAGGATAAATCAAATTAATGCTTTAGCCATTCTTATGTAAAACTCCAAGATCCACTAAACCATTAGCCTACCTAACCCAATCATAGTTTAGCCATGATTAAAGACAACCACATTAGCCTTTCTTTCCTTTTGGCTTCCACGGACAGCAATCCCCCCCCTCCCCAAATCCATGATTTCACCTTATGGTCAACTAACCAACAAACCTAGTGAAAGTTTAGTCACTAATCCTAAATACATGTGTTGCTTCATCCTTCCCCTTAAACCACGAAGCATATAACAAAACTCACACATGTCCTGCCTTCGTTCACTTAAACACCTACAAGGCATATCACCTAGTCCAGAGAAAGAAAAAGAAAGAAGACCAAGAGTGACCCAGCAGAAGAACGGCCAGCATGTAACCTTCTTCAACCTTTCAATTTTCATAAAGGAACGTAGCTCTTATCTTCTTCCATCAACCTTTGCTGATTTAGAACCCCACATTAGGTAAGCTAGTTTCGATTCCTTTTCCTACATTCAAATCAGTTTCCATCATCATCAAGAAGACCAACTTTGTTTTTCCTTCCAGTTTGTGTAGGTCAAGAGCATTTTTCCTAACTTCTCTAAACCACCGAACCACCTAACTCAAGGAGGTGAGTGTTTCATCTTTTCTTTTTCTGTGATCACGGGTTCAGCTTCAAGGCAATAATGATGATGATGAATCAAATTAAATTGTGATGCATTAGTGTTGTAGCTGAGCAAGTGAACTTAAGAGCAAAGCCCTTCAATTTTTGACACCAACAAGTAAGGGTTAAAATAATTAGATTGTTATTTTGTGGCTGTGCCTGTGATGGAAATTGATAAAGTATGATATGACTTTAAGTTTTAACCTTGCGAGCAACTAATGATTTTTCATGATAAATAAATTAATTACGCTAAACCGGTAAAGACTTATAATAACATTTGCTTATGAAATTCAAGTCTAGAGCCAAGTAGGTCCCTACGACAAGTAACACCGAAACAATTGACATTGGTCATGACTTGTCGAAAGTTGGGTGTTACAAAAGATATTAGGCTCAAGCAAGAGAGGGAGTAGAAAGCAGGAAGAGTTCAAAAACGAAAAGAGAGTAAGGACAAAGAGAGAAAAGAAAGAAGGTTCTGAGTAATTCTGAATTGAATTGGTAAAGTGAATTCAATATTGACAATATTAACTTAGCTCTAGCCACTTATGATAGAAAAGTTCCAGCGGTCATATTGAGATTTACAAGCTAAACTAACCACTAACTAACTAATTGACATGTGCTTAATTACAGCTAACTAACTAATCAATTGATCACAAACTAACTACTCACTAGCTAACTGATTCTATTTGCACTAATTCAACATCAACTAGTATATTTATCAAACATATGTATCTTTCTTCCACTGTCTAGTGATCGAGAGCTACAACTACTAATTAAAAAAAAAAAGCTATTCTCCTAAAAGGTAAATTATAACACTTCTCGAATTAGTGATTTTTCGAGCCAATATAATGAATAGTTGAGAGTTTATGCCTAGATAGCTGTTGACCTAAAAATATTATTCTATTAAATATGGGTTTTTCTTTTTATTGAGTTGGAGATTTTTCATCCAGTTTTAATTTTGTATACAACAAACCTGAGAACAATTTTAATTTTATTTTTTATATGTCCACTTTAATCTTACCATTAAAATATAAATATAAATATAAATATAAACGTAGTATTGTATTGTATCATAAATTTTATTGTGTATACTATTTTCATTAATAAAATAACTACTAGTTCAATAAGGAAGTTCAAAGGATCACTTTCTTTGAACGAGTTAAAGTAAAACTTTCCATATTATATAAAAATAAAAGGGTAAAGTTATGTCTCATATCTATGATTTCCAAGTGAAGGGTAAAAAGAGGGTAATATAGGAAATGATGAACAAATTAAAAGTGCAAAACTTCAGGAAGTAGATAATCTTGTGGAGCCCAAAGCGAAGAAAATAAAGAAGGAGAGCTTTTGGTTATGGTGGTGCAATATCTAAATGACAGTGACTGGTTATAGAAGAAAAATGGCCACTAGGAAAATAAAGTGGATGCCATTGCAGCATGGCTATTTGTGCTTTCCACATTCCCAAAAATACACATAATTTTATTATTTCATTTAAAGGATCCAATGATGCATATAGGATGATGAATGCTTCTCATCGTCATGTTAATTTTTCACATAATTTTTTTTATCTTTTACTTATAATATGGGACTTAAACAAACTAAAATAAGTAACATTAGAAAATAAATAATAAATATAACAAAAAAATTACATGTAATGAAGTTATATTAATGATTGATTATTGATGTATCCATTATTGTAGTGATAAGGATATGCATGCATGCCTATGAAATGGTGCAGCTAAATAGATAAAACCCACTAACCCAGTGAACTTAAAAAGCTTCACTGCCCCTTGTATTTTAGCCTCATCTTCTTTTTCTATACCCATACTAAGCCATATCCAATTATAATAATTTCATATCCAAATTTAGGAATCTTCAACCAACATAAGAAGGAAAGAGATAGATGATGATGAGCTTATGATAATGCAGAATGAGTACAGATAGATTTTGAGTGGGTTCAGAATCAAGTGCATGTAATTTCATAATGGATGACACGCTTTTCCTTTTTTTTCCCCCCGGTATTTATGAATTTTGTAAGATAAAGATAATTTGTCGCAGGTCAAAATTTCATTAAAAATTTGTTATTGGCTAATAAGTTGCTGTATATATAAAATAGTATTCAAACTCTCAACACTTGTTTAAGTAGCAAATAAGTGAGCTAATCACTAAACCAATCCAAAAGTTATTTCCTTTTAAAATAAGTGTGTTTTTAATTTTTTTAATAAATAAAAAAGTTAATATTTTTACATTTCATTTTAAATTTAATTAAATGCAGTAGGGTTTTAATGTATAAACAAGTGAAAACTGTAGTTATTTTAAAACAAAGAAGTATATGCTAGCAATGCAAAGCCAATATATATTAACTTGACTAGCTAGGTCTAATGCGATTCTGGAACATAGAGATTCTCAGGATTTAATTTGTTTGGTACGCTTAATAAGAAAAAATTATATTTGATTATAAATTATATGCAATATTTGATGTTAGGATAATTTTGTGGACTTATGTTAATTAAACTGAATTTTATTTAGAATTCAAATTAATTAGATGCTAATATTGATTAGAACTTCTTCTTGTGTTATTTCTTTTCGTTTTTGGCTTTTGACTAGAGCTAATTGGTTATTATAGGATTGTGTACAGTGTACACCGCCTATTTAGGCAAAACCCCACTCAATTGATGGGTTTGATTGTAACTTTTTGTTTATAGGTCTTGCTAGCTATTTATAGTGGGTGGAGCTCACAGTGGCTTTCATAAAAAAAATATTAAAAAAATACTATTGAATAATTTAAAATTATTATTATTTTTATTTATTTTCTTTGAAAGCACATTGCCGTGCATGGAGCCATGGACATATATATATACATAGAGCTAAAAACAAAACTTGGAAGAGAAAGGACATGAAAGTATTCGGTATAACATAACCTACCATTTGCTTATTGTTCTGCAATGGTGGCAACCCATGTGTGTGTGAACTGTGAAGTGTATTAATTGGTTAATTTCTAGAATTGAGAAAGAAAAAAAACAAATATTATATTAACTAATTAATAATTAGGACAGACCAGAAAACACACCTTTTTCATTCACTAAGGCCCCTTGCTTGGACCATGTAAAAATGGAATTCTGTTTGTCTTCTTTTTCTGATTATCATTTTTATTATTTGTAAATTTTACTATTTTAATTTAAAAATAATTATTATATTACTTTAACTTGATCCATTATTTCACAATTTACCTCTTTTCTTTTAATCTTTTATCTAAACTATTTTAGATAATGCTGAGGATGATAATGAAATAAATGTAATAATCGATCGATTAATAACCATTTTGCTATTTATAAAAGCCTGATTAAATTTTTTTTGGTGACTAAAAGTCTGATTAAATTAAACCGTGTAACTATACAACAAAAATTACTAAAAGGAGACAAAATTAATAATATCAGCGGCCTAAATTTTTTTAGTTTATGAATATTAGAGATGTAATTATTTACGTGTCTCTTTTTATTAATTTATTTTTTTAAAAAAAATAATTTCATGACACATAATATCAAAACTTGTATGACCTTGAAATCTAGAATTCAATTTTTATTGACCTAAAAGAATAAAAAACAGCATATGACAATACTAAAAAAGAGGAAAGAAGGCCTACTAAAAATTTATATAAATTTAAAAGAAATTTTTATATCAAAAGATATATTAGAAATATAATTATTTATATATATTTTTATATCAGTTTAAGTTCTTAGGTGATTATTAATTAAGACTTTATATATATTTTTAATTTGTTAGGTAGATAATAGCTTTTGTGAACAATGTGAATAATGGACTTTAAAATTAATCCAATAAGATAAAAATATACTATACCCCTAAATTAATTATCTAAATTTTAATATTAGAATAACCATCCACACACCTAATAAATTAAATATCCGATATATTCATTATTCACATTGTTTAATATTTTCATTATCTACCTATACTTTTTCTATTAATTGTTATGTGTCTCTCTCTATCTGAAAACTATGTAGGAAAATTATTATTAATTAGGTCCCAAGTATCCATGTTGTGTTTTTTAGGCGTTGATATAGTTGATACTTAAAATATCTGTTGGTTAGTATATTTTAAATTTTTTAAGATTTTGCTAGAACCTCTAATTTCTTAATGCACTTGCGCTAGAACCTTTAATTTCTTAATGCACTTATTAACGTTAGTTTTAACAGAAAACTTTTAATTATTTTTAAAAATAAATACACTATAAATTATTAAAAATTTTGAATTTTCAACTTTTAAATAAATTTTTTCTGCATTCGAAGTCTAAAAGAAAAGAAGATTTTATGTAAAAAGACGTTTTAAATCTATAATAGTTTATATATTTTAATTTAACAAGTTAAATTATGAGATAAGTGATTTTATGATATTAATAATATCCTAAAGAAAAAAATGTACCTTTTATTTTTCAGTGTTAAAAAGTTGTTTGTTCTTTTGTGTATGTGCTTTTTATGTTTGTCTCTTTAACTATTATGGTTGCCTACTGCTCCTTATAGCTTTGTGGTGATACTCCTATTTTGCAAGAGATTATGAAAGATTCCTACATAGATTTGTATTAATTTAAGTACAATAGCCGCCGTTTGTCTCAGCTGTTATGCACATTTCAATCTAATATAAAAGTTTGATTAATTAACCCAACTAATCAATATAATATCGACATATTATTGATGCGCAATTGAATTTGGCCTGGTTAATTAAAGGGTTATGGTTTTCTGGATTTTAAGCATGTGAATGTTGTTTACATGGTAAACTAGTACGGTCCAATTATTTAACTTTTATAATTTTCAATACCAATAATTGTTTATTAAATGTGCACATAATATTGTAGGCTTTTGTTCTAATGTTATTATTTATTAAGGTAGCAATTTTTTAAATATTTTAAAAAATTGACTATTTAAGCAACTTTAACGAGGGCTCGCGGTCCAACTCATTCTAATTCGGTTTAGATAATTGGTAACTCAATCTGTAATATATAAGATTGGATTCGGGTGTTGAGATAATTATACTCGTTTAATTTATATTTTTAATATATAATGTGAATGTTCACAAAAAAATATATATATACACATGATAAATAAGTAAATATTTAAGTCACCAAAAAAATAAGTAAATATTTGAACCTAAATTTCTGCTTTTGTATAAATACTGTATCAACAAGTTAGTAGTTCAATTTATTAATTATAAACAAATAATATTTAATATTATAACATGTAAAATGATTAAATGTTGTGCTTTAGTGAAAATAAGTTTGTTTTTGTAAATCGGATCGGATTAGAAATTTGAGAGTGTAAGTAGAATTTAAAATAAGGGATACATACTTGCAAATAGGATTAGCACGGAGCTTTGACCTTATCCTACTTTATCTATATATTGCCACCCATACTTAACTTTTGTCAAATCTTATAATATATGATATATTACAAAATGAAATGCTAACCAAAAAATAAAATAAAATGATCCCTCACTAAGTTATGATTGATCGGCTCTTAATTACTCAATGTATAAATAATATTAAGTAGGTAACTACGAAATTCAGATACTAATATGAATATAGAACACAATACGATAACTAGAAATATATAAACATACGAATTTTAATTTTTTATAATACAGAAACATATATATAATAATATATAAATAATTTTTTAAATAAATTATAATAATATTTTTATATTTTATTAATATTAAATATTAATTATCAATGACTGTCATATCTAAAATGTGTCTAACGCTTGACACAGTAAATAAAAAAATGTGCATATTTCATACGTACTTAGCATCATCTTAAAATGGTTCTTATTTCTTAATTAATAGGGTACATTCTTCGGGTTTATATACATGATGTAATGTTAAGAAACAATGGATACATTTATTGAGTCACTTTTCCAACCCTTTCAGTTCAATATTTGAATAAATCAAATTTTTGGTTTCCATAGTTTTTACCCTATATCAAACGTTACATGAATTCACTAAATAATAGCTAAAATGTATATTAACAAATTAAAATCAATTTTAATTTTTCTAATAATATTTAAAAAATATTGTTAAAATTAAAATAACATACATTTTTTACTATTTGTCAACGGTTTTTAATTTAAAAGATAATAATAAAAAATATTAATAAAATATAAAAAATATGACTTTAATTAATAATATTTTTTGTTAAAATTGTTTACATATTTGAACTATTATAATCATAGACATCATAAACCTCACTCAGACATGTAAGCTAAGAAACAAAATAGAATGGTAATAACTGAAACAATTACAAGAATGCAAAATGCATGCTTAACTAACTAGAGTATAAGATGATTAATTATAAATAGTATAAGATGCAAGGTTTAATTAAGTATTAAGTGTATGAATTTGACTTAAACCCGAATGGAACCTAACATGTACTGATGCCACCGGATGTATGTCCATATTTGCTTGTATACCAACTAACCCCAATTAAGCTGGGGCAGGATGGTTACTTTCAAGTAGGCTTCAAAATTAGTTAATTATCATCTCTAATCAATAAGCTAGACGAGACAGTTATACCAAAATAATCAATCTTATTATATACATACCTAACATATGTATCTTATTAGCCTATAGGCTATGAATGAGCCTCATGGAAACAACGGAAGGTGCTACATAAATCCTGCCACTAATTTTTTTTTTTTCCACAGTATTCTTCAATTAAACAGTTCAAGAATTAATTCATTTTAAATTAAATTTTCAGTTAAAAATTTATCTACATAGCTAATAAATTATTATATATATAAAATATAATTTAAATTTATGATACTTATTATTTAAACAGATAATAAATTAACTATTTAATTAATTTAAATTGATTTTCTGCCATTAAATTTGTAAATAAAGTTTAATCAATAAAATAAAATAGCACACCTCATCCAGCAAAGTGTGATCCTACCTGTGAAACAAATCATCAAAGTTGTTCTCGTGAGATACATAGAGTTCATCAATGATTAAATGCCAAATACTATATACTATATATCTTCACATGCTTACATGTTAGTGTGGGGGACAGTTCCAAATAATTTTATTCTATACCTTTTTTATTTTATTTCTTTTTAGCGTATTGACATGCGTGACGCTCTGAGAGATAGATATTATGAACGGGGGCCATTATTTTATCTGGCTAACATATACGCACACAAATTTTTGTGCAAAAAGTTTCAACTCTCATCCATAAAGAATATGTATATTTTGTGTGTTGAATTAAATTAAACTTGGAATTAATCATTTTTTCACAAGAATCATGGTTCAAGAATGGAACATGATTGGGCGCAATAACTGAATTTTATAGTTTATAGCGGAGTGCAGTATTCTATGTCTCAATTTCATAGTTGGCCATGATTCCTCATAGTGAACGCCGAACACACATACAGATATAACCGACCAAATAGACACATTATAAGAAGAAGTTTGACTTTGACATAGTTATTATTAATATTACATTATTTGATGACCTAATAAAAGGTTATTAGTATTGTTATATATGTATATAATTCGTCATGCATGATGAGTTGAAACCATGTTGTTGTAACTAATAATTGATATAGCCCTTCCGATCCCTTCTCTTTTTTGCACTTCTTTTGCTATATGAGAATGGCCCCCTTTTTTTTTTCCTTTGTAATGAAAAATAGTTGGGAGTTTAGCTATATATATTTAAACTATTAGAAGTATAATTATTTTCTTTTTTTATTAACTTAATTTTAAAAAAATAGTTTCATGATATAGTATTAAAATATTATAAATTAAAAATCTAAAATTCAATCATTGTTAACTCTAAAATAAAATAGTATAAGACTAATAATAAAAGAGAACAAAGACTATAGAAAAATTTACAAAAATCCTAAATAAGTTATTATATGCCTAAGGGGGGGAATTAGACAAAAAAAATTTTGACAGAAATAGTTTCATGACTAAAAAATTTATCATAAGTATGCTAGTTTCAATTTTTCGTCTATGTTTCGAATAACAATTTTGTTAGGTAAACAATGACTTTTGTAAACAATGTGAACAATAGACTTTAGAATTGACCCATAAAGTAAAAAAATACTTCACCCCCAAATTACTTCCTAAATCTTAACATTAGGATAATCATCTGCACAACTAAAAAATTGAATATCCAATCATTGTTAACTGTGCATGAGTAAATCGAATTAAAAGAAATAATCATCCAATTAAAAATAATGAACATAATCATGAAACCACTCATCCCAAAAATTTAAGCTAATGGAAACTCTTGACTTTTTGGATATAAAGTTCTAATACTATGTTATAAAACTACTCATTCCAAAAATTTAAGCTAATAGAAGAAAACAACATTAATAATTATATCTCTAACACTTAAGATATATTAAATATCTTTGTGAATGCTTGTTAAATTTATGGAAATGCATCCAATCTTGATTATAGTGAGTTGGTTGAGTTGCTTGGATTGATTAAATTAAATGTGATATCGTAGCCTATGTTTGATCTTTAGAGATGACATGTCATAGATTTCATGGCGAGCTTTCTACCACTCGAAGGTGAATTTAGATGGTGGATTAAGGATTAGTCGTTAGCTTCTTACCAACCAACACCCAAGATTTGCGCTTAATGACCTAAAAAATTACGACTATATTACGTGTACATTAAAATTAGTTATTAATCCGTTAGTATAAAATATTTATTAAAATATAAATATTCATTAAAAAATTAAATTATATATATATTTATACATAAATACATTGATAATTAATTTTAGCAGTTAATTTTAATATATAAATAATATTTTTAAAAATTTATTGGTAAATTGGATTGACTTGATGAACTGACCTAGAGGGGAAGCTAGCTAGCCACTTTAATTTTGACATGGTATGCCAATAATTTTATTTTATTTTTTCTTATCATTTTAAGCTAGCTTCATTTATATTTGTTATGTAATATTGGAATGAAGTGACTAAATACAAGTTTTGCTAGAAATTAACTTTTTTCGGTTAATAAAGTAGGGGATGAATAAAGATTAAAATAAGAAAAAGAAAATTAAAATAAAATAATACTAACCGAAAAAAGTTTATTTTTAATTATTTTCTTCCAAAAAATAAAGGTGTCATTAGGAATTTAGAGCGCTCTCTGTAGTTTGTATGGCATAATTGAGCATAAAACTTTTTGAGAGAGGAAAAAAAAAACATTTTACAGCAATATTGGAAGATATATATATGTATGTATATAACATATGTAGTTTCTGAAGAGACATTGCTGAAATATACTCTGTTTTAGACCGCACAATTAAGCTGAAGTTCTACGTTTTGACTTTTTATTTTCAAAGAGAGCAATAATATAGTATATATTGGTGGTTACTAGCTAGTTCATACAAATTAGGGATCGAACTTGTATGAAGATTGTCTAACATATAATTATACATATAATAATCGAAAATGAACTGAAGTATATTATATATACATGGAAGTTGCCCCATGTGAACATCATCACATTTGACCTTTTTGCATAAAACGGCCAAAACAACAACTACTTAAATATGACAATTTGCGATAAGAGTAGTGATGCTAACTAGTGAATACACACTTATATGGTTAATTATGTATTAATGTGTTTATTAAATGTTTTTAAATAATAAATTTAATAAATAATTATTTTTATTTGTACGGCAATATATACTTGATTATTTATGTAAATCTTTTTACAATTATATTATTATAATAATTTCAAAAAGAAAAAGAAAAAGTATTTTTGTTTATTAACTATAAAAATACAATGATCTCTAATTAATTAATTATATGAGATGTGTATTAGTATCACTCTGGAGATGAGCTTTAATCTTCATATAAATTGCAAATATATGTCATGCATACGCTGCCCACAGCCCCAGCCCTCATATACCTCAAATATTCAATAAGTTGTGTCAAAACCAACAACTACAAGTTGAAAAGTTTAAACGTATTCGTGGTTTGATAATTGAGACCAAATAAAGGGGAAAATGCTTTATAATAATTATATGCTGGCATGATTATTAGAGATTAATAAAAAAATATATATGTAAGCGTGCCTTGTGATTCAAGTAATCAAGTATGCTCTATCTTTTTTTATTTATTTGTTGTCTTTTTACAAATCTCATAAGCCTTAGCTTCTTTTTTATTTTTATTTTTTTTTATTTTTTTGGTTTTGTTAGTAGTCCGTCAATAAAGATAGGTTGATAAAAGTTGATTATTAAATCAATTGACCATATTAAATATATATTAAAATGGCCATCAATGTAAAATATATATTAAAAATAAATTAAAATATATATTATATATTTATATATAAATATATTTTTTTGTAAATAATGGATATGAAATATTAACACAACTTTAATTACCTTAATCTTTGTTGTTCCATTGCCTATACGTTGAATCAGTTAATTGAAAATTTTTAAGTTATTGTCAAAAGAAAATATAAGAGAACAACGTTTTTAATTTTTTGAACAACGTAAATAATAGGTTAAAAAAATAATTTTAATTTAAAAATAAAATTTTGAATTAATTAAGTTTAATCATAATAAAAAAAATTAATTTTATTTTTAAAAATCAAATTGTAAATTAATTAGGTTTAATCATAATTTTGATTTTTTTTATTTTTCTGCAACTGCTCTCTCACAATCATGTGTCACCGTCATCATTGCTGTATCGCGACCTTAGTACTCCCGCAACTGTTGTCTCATTACTTGTTTCTTATCAACTAAGTCGGATGTTCACTTTATGATATATGTAGAAGGTTCTTTTCATTCTAAAATGGATGTTTATTTGGGTATACCATTGGTGTTTTACTTGATTTGCTTGATTCTGAATGCACATGCTCCACAAAATGTTCATTTTACTATGTATGCGGATGGTCTTTTCACTAAGACGTGGATGTTCATTATTAAACACCACTAAAAGAAAACCCACAATTTCTTCTCCCTCCAATATATGGCTCGAAAAAAGAAACAGGTATGAATGCGATAAAAACACAGGAAACTCGTGGTGGGGAGGGTGGTGGTGCAGTGATGGATTGGGTTGGCCTTGGCCGTGAAGACGTGCGACAGGGAGGACGGTCGTCTGTCGGTGCTGGTTTGAGGCTCCAGCAGCAACTACGCTGGGCAGGGACGCGGCACTGGGGAGGACGCATCGAACGGAGTGCGTGAGGAGTAGTAACAGCGCGGGTACTCGCGTCCTGTTGGAAGAGGAGAAGACACGACGGCGCGACAAGGTGGCAGGAAAAAGGTGGCTTCATTGCGGTGATGGTGGGCAAATGCGACGCTGAGAAGCTTCGTTCCGGCGACAGTGAGTGACGTCACAGGGGAGGCGGCGATGAGCATCGTCATAGACACTGCGGTGGTGGAATGGTTGTGGTAAAATTATGGTTTAGTATAAGTAAAGGTAAAAATAAGTCAAGATGAAAATAATTAAAGGTGTTATTGGACCTACGGATGCAGCTCATTGTTCACATTGTTCATAATTTTCGTTGTCTACCTAGTAGAATTGTATTGTCTATTTAACAAAAGAGCATATTTAAATGTTATCATTTAAATTAATGTGTGCCATTTGTTTCAAGAGTGACGTGGCGGAAATTGGCAGATTAAGAATTATTAAGAAAAATGGCGTTGCAAGTACAGCTCTTAACCAACAAAAATCCACTTGTCATGTTAGAAAAAGAGTTGTCACAAATTTTATAAATTAATTACTGGGAGTATGAGTCCCAGGTCGTCTCCCAACGAGTTGCAGGAAGATGTGCTATTTTACTAATCAGAGATTTTTCAAAATGGTTTTTTTTGTTTGATGAACAGAAAATTAAATTAGAGAATTTATGTAATTTAAATAAAAATCTTGATCGGGAGAAGATTAATCGGAAGTTCTATCCTTGTTGGAATTTTCTCAAAATCAATTAATAATTAGTAGTTGTTTCTACTTAGTTAACCCTCAACGAATGAAGGAAAGTCAAGTTAAAAGTCAACTTCTATTCACAAGTCCTAATCCTCTCCCTTAGGAAGGATTAGAGTTAGTGACTAACAAGTCAACCAACAACGAACCAATTACAATTGAACTCTTGAGTATTCCAACTCAAGGTTCCCTTTTTAATCAACTCTCAATCAAGTTGGACAACTACTTTATTATCATAAATATAGACTCACAAAATTAAGAGGAAAAATAAAAAGAGACATGATAAATAATAATCAAAGAGATCAATTAAAATAAAAATAGTCTTGTATTAATGAACTCTAAAAATAATCCAATGTCAACTCTGGATAAGTTAAGAATATGAAAGAGTAAATGAAAAGTAGGTAAACAAACTAGAATGACCAGTTCCGAAGGTAGACTCTTCTCAATAACCAAAGCCAAAATCTTCAAATCCTAAATTATGAATGTGTATGAAAACCTAGAGGAGGAGTAGAAATCAGATCTAAAATAGAAATTATGCGGAATGAATGTTCTCCTCGTCTCTGCATGTTCTCTGGCTCTAATCTGCGTTTCTGGACCGAAAACTGGGTTAAAACGTGGCCCAGAATCTATGCCAGCGACTTCTGTAATTCTGCAGATCGCGCACGTCACGCGACCGCGTCGTCCACGCGTTCGCGTCACTCAGCGTTTTTCGTGCCACGTGTGCGCGTCGTCCATGCATTCGTGTCACTCGTGCAGCTTCCAATCCACGCATTTGCGTCAGGCACGCGTTCGCGTCGCTGTGAATTTTTCCATTTCGCGCGGTCGTGTGAGCCATGCGCCCGTGTCACTTCTCGCTGGTCATCCCCTCAATTTCTTGTGTTCCTTCTATTTTTGCAAGCTTCCTCTCCATTCTCTAAGCCATTCCTATCCTATGAAGCTTGAAACACTTAACACACAGATCATGGCATCAAATGGTATAAAGGAGACTAAAAATGTACAATTAAAAGATCTTTAGGAAGCAAGTTTTCAATCATAGAACAATTTTGGGAAGGAATTGCAAACACATGCAAATCATATGAATAAGTGGGTGAAGACTTGATAAAACCACTCAATTAAATATAATATAAATCATAAAATAATAGTTTATCAAAGAGTCCAGCCATGACATATCTAAAAAGAATAATACCGTATATTATTTTATATATTTTTAATAAGGTAAGCCACTAAAATGTATTTGAATTATCTTAACAACCCATGAATTTAAGTGTACATATCCGTTGTTATAAAAAGTAAAATTTGTTTCTAGAGAAATTTACCATAGTAAAATATTTTCAACTCAAAGTTATCCAATTGTCCTAAATTGAAGCATTATACATTTGTGTTCTAAGTCATTTTTATATAATTCCCTGAAATAGACACGGATTAAGCATTTAAATGTAATTTGTTGGACTCTAACATATATCATTATATCAGAAAACTTGCACATAATCAGTGGCAGACTATCACTATAACACTTCATTACCTTAAACTTTGTCTCTAGTCGTAAAGTAGAGGATAACAAAGTATCATGACAGTTCTAAAGCTTATTATATATATACTATATATATCCAAGAATTTATATAACTAGAAGACCGATGAAGGAGCAAAGCTCAAAGTCGCATAAAGCGAAATTACAAAACGTGAAGTATTCACACACAATAACTAAATGCGTAGGCACAGACAGAACAAGATGTAATATACATAAAATCTCGTAGATAGTTCCAGGATACACAAAGTAATAATTAAATTAAGTAGTGTATTTATAAGTATGATATACAAAAAGAGGAATAGTCACAGTCTGCAGAGTTTAAGCCGGCTAGTCAAACTGAATACAACAGAATTTTAAAGTTTTAAAACAACAATAACATATCTCTCAAAGTTTTCAGAAATAAAGCCTCTAAAAAAACAAATTTATATAAATACAAAGGATGAGAGAGTAACTACATCGAACATGTCAAACAACAAAAGGTGATAAAAGATCCTCCGCTCCGTTACCATCTCGCAACTCACCGAGGTGGATTACGACCTGCATCTGAAAAACAACAACAACATATGGTATGAGAACCAGAGGTTCTCAGTATGGTAACAATGCCCAATATATAAGATATAAGGTTTCGGGATGCCAAAGGCAATTCTAGAACTTCACATCAAAAACAGATATTCAAGCTTAACGAAAAATAAATAACTTAAACCTTAAGCCATAAACCGAGTTATCTAAACTTAGGAGATTTCTAACTAAAATTAGTCACACTGTTGTATCCCATAGCCTTCACCAACCTACCCTCCACGTGATCCCATCGCCGCCGCCTACCTGACCTCCTCAGCACCAAACAATCACAAGTATATAAAAGCAAGTAACACACAGGTAATATTCATGTATACCAAGTAATTCAAGAAGAAAGTTGGCATATTATACATTTAGGCAAACTGCAAGTAATCAAAGCAAACAAGCACATAAGAGATGCATATGATAAATGTCTATCATATTTGGCTCGTGATATCACTTGTCGGTTCAAAATGCCAACCCGACACATCTCTGGGGATGTCGCCTTTCTGCCACAACCAGGGATATAGTGCCCTGCTCACTCTTACTTTATCTTGTGCCCCACGAGTTATAGTGCCCGGCATACTCTTTTGGGTTATAGTGCCTGAGTTCACTCTGATAGCATAAAGGTTATGGGAGCGGGAGACTGCCACAGCCCTTACATCTCAACGTAGGCGGAAGACTATCTCAGCCCCTACGCCGGCACCGCTACTTTAGACAAGCGGGAGACTACCACAACCCTTGCCCGAAGCGCATAGCGACTGACCAAAATGATGCATGTCACGTGAGCGGGAGACTGCCACATACCTCACATCCGAACGTAGGTGGGAGATTGCTACAGTCCCTATGACAAATAACAATGCATGTCACAATCACATAATCCATCTCAAAGGCCACTCCTCATAGAACACTTCCGTTCATACTCATTCCATTAAACATAGTCATTCATTTTCAAGTTCCAATCTCATCATCCATTATCAATATCTCAAGTTCCTCAAATACAACATAGTCATTCCAAATCTCAAAGTCTTATCAAGGAAATATCTCACCACACCACATTCACTAATCTCTTCCATAAACCTTCCAAAACCTAAGTCACCGGCTCTAAACTCATATCAAAGAAAATCACTAATTCAAATTAATTATCCCATCTTCACTAGTCTTAGAGTTTAATTACTAGCCACAAGTCTTAAGAAAAAAGTATGGAAGTTTGAAAAGGTAGGGAACCCTTAAAAGTATAGAAAAATACATTTTTAGAAAAACAGGAGTTGTGTATACGCACACCCCTATCGTGCGTATGCACACGTTGAAAAAGGTACGTCTGCGCGGGCAGAAGTGTTGGACAGAGGCCTCCATCCGCTTATGAGGCATGGGTCCGCGTACGCATGTATATTAGAATCCTAAAAAGTTAAGTTGTAAAAATTTCAGTTTTAGACCCTAAATTTTAAACGTTCATAACTTCCTCTACAAAAATCTATTTTCCTTAAACTTTATATCAATTTAAAGCTCTTTAAATCATCTTTAATTTAAAATAATTTCCAATCAATTTCTAAAATTGAAGCTCAAGTTATGATCCACCAAATTTTACCAAAAATAGGGTTTTTACCAAAAGTGACAATTCTCTAGTTTTCTAAAACTTCCAAAACCAAAACAACTCAAAATATACCCAAGCATCATAAAACACTACCTCCTACATAAATTTACTATTTCATAGTATTTTCATCACTTCCACACCTAATTCACTTAACCCTTCCACCATAAAGCAACACAAATCTATAATTCCAATTCAATATTTTCATACCAACAATTTATACAATCTAATTCCTCATATACACTCTTTATCAATTAAAACATAATCACATCATTCCCATAGCATCACAATCACTATATCACAATTATCATTATTCAATCTCAATTTCAACAATCAACGCCATTCACCAACGACAATATTCAAAACCTAATATCCTCATCATTATTTATCCCCACTCATCATAATCATATTCAACATCAATATTCATCATATTTTATAAATCACATATTCCAACACTCCATATCATCCTCTTCATCATCAAATATAATTTCACATATAATTAATCATTCACAACCATCATTCAATCCTATCTTAGGGTCAACTAGTCTAAGTGTCCAGAAATATTATATATTACATAAAGGAAACTGAAACCATACCTTGGATGATTCCCATGTCACTCAAAATACCAAGCTCAAACTCAAGGCTCCAAAACCATCAAGCTCACTCCAACAAACATCAAACCTAAATCTAACATCATACAACATACCAACATCAAATCTAGGGTTCAAAAAAATAACTAAACACAAGAGTTTAGTGAGACCTTACCTTACCCATGAGATTAGGGATAAAATGCAACAATATTCCAATGTTAGATCACCCCTAAACAACCAAAATCGTAAAATCTACTAAAAAACCAAATGTAAAAATACAAAATTATTTAGGGCAGAAAACTAGAGCATGAGATGCAACTTCTTACTAGCAACTCCTAGATAAAAATGACGGACTCGACAAGAGTGACGCATAGTCGCAAACGGCTCGTCAATCGAAGCACCGGAGCTCAAGTTATGAGTAAATAAGGAAGAAGAATAGTGTCATAACCTTCTCCTCTCTTCTCTATTCAGTGCCCCACACTCCCATTTAGGGTAAAAATGAGCTAAAAGCTTATTAGTTGTGTCTATATATGTTGGGCCTTGGGGCCAGTTTAAGTCTGGTCCAACTCGTTAGCGTTTTTAGCCCGTTTGGCGCACTTTGGGTCAAAACCTTTAAGATTAGCATCCAGTTTTCAATTCTAAATTATTTTTGTTCTTTTAAAACAATAAATTCAATTTTTAAAATCTTATTTTTCTCAATACGCAGTACCAGACAAACTAGAGCCAGTACTGCCGGCTTAAGTGCCGGTACGCATTTTTACAAAAACTTTTCATGAAAGATACATTTTCCTACTCAGAAAAATCTATTGAATTCAAATGTCACCTTTATATCTTTAAATTAAAGCAATTTTTCGTGAAAACTTTGGTTCTTACAATCACGAACCCTAATATGCTTTATTCTATTGTGAACTATGTTGAAATGGGAGTGTGTAGTTTGTTGCTTCGTCTAGCGAATTACTAGGACAAAAGAGCTTGTGTAAATTACCTTAACCTCCAGTAAATTAGTAGGAGATGACAGTTATAAGATTCATGAATTCTAGAGATGAACCACCATTTTTATCTATCCAGTCTCCCAAATTCTAGAGAAACTTGTGTGACTATCACATCAAAATGGGACCATGGATAAGGCATATCATTTCTATAGACTTGACGGCATTGTTCATATTGTTGAACACACCAATGAGGATATTAGCATACTAATTTCTACTTCATTTAGGAAATTTCGTATTAGATTAGAAATGGTAGTGTTATTGTTAATTAAAAATAGATTTTGAATGGAAGTGACGATATTATTGATGGTAAAAATGTTATTATTGAATGGTAGTGTTATTAGATTAGAAATGATAATCGTGATTGCAGTTAGATAATGATAGATTATTAAGATATGTGGTGGACATTGAATTAGGATAAAGTTTAGTATGGGTAATGGTTTGATAAGTTGTTTTGATTTTCAAAATAAGGTTTGAATGACAATAACCTATTAGTTGCTTTATTTATTTATTTATTGCGCTATTAGTTATTATATTTTCGGGTTTAGATTTCTAATTATCCAATTATATGTTTATCAAGTGTGTTTTAAATTTATCATTTTTTTTGAAATGATACAGGCGACTTGTTGTATTATTAGCATTATGAGGCAACAAAATATGCCTCTACACAACCGTATCATTCTGCTCTTGGAGACTGTCGAGCTATATCACCTCACTAGGTTGAGCAATCATTAATTTAATCTTAATGAACCTCTTATCAATGCATTTATTGAGCAGTGGTATCCGAAAACGCACACATTCCTTATGTCATTTGGAGAGTGAACCATCACGTTAATGGTCATAGTTTACCAATTGGGTTTGTCTATTGATGGCGAGGCAGTCGGCAAGTGCCTATTACATCTCTAATGGTACATTCTGGATAGGAAGCCAACATGGATTTGGTTCGAGGAGCTATTGACTGAGCTTCCTTCAGTGAGATGCATCCACGAAATGACAATGCACTACTAGAAAACTAGTTATTACAGACGAATTTTATCCCACAGAAATACAGACGAAATTTGTGAGGGATTTTTTGTCGAAAAACAAAAAAAATGAATTATCATAAATTATAGACGGAAAAGAGAATCCATCGATAATTCTGTCGAAAATATTAATTTTTTTCGTAGGAAATGGTTACAGACGGAAATTAAATAGACAAAATGCTGTATTTTATTAAATTATTACAGACAAAAAAACTGTCTGTAATTTAAAATTTTCTGTCAAAAATATTAAGTTAACCCTAACTCAGATCCTACCCTCTTGTGCTCCATTCACACTACATGCACAATCCTAACCTAAATCTTCTTCAAACATTGATAGCAGCCCTCATCCCTCTGCAAAGTTGTCGTCGAACTCTTCTCCTCCCATAGAAGGTGTTGTCGCTGCTGGCGGGGACAGACCGTGGGTGCCTTCGTCATCTGGGGAAGCTCTACTCAGCCCTCTTCGCATCATTCCTCCTCTCCTCTCTGTCGCACAAAATTCTAGGTTAAGCTCGTGGCGTCGCCATCGCGAAGGGTTCCTCCCCTCCTCGCCGTGCATCATTTCTGATTTTCTGCTCCTCGCCGTTTTTGGCTGTTGCCCCTTCTCTTCTCTGATTTTAGGTAACTCTGTCTCACACTCTCATCGCGAGCTCACTCTGTCTTACACTCTTCGAGCTCACTTTGTCATCTCGCCATCTCTCTGGTAAGCTAATGCTTCTTTAGTTTCATCTTTTTTTCTAATTAATTTTTAAGATTCTGAACTGGATTTATGCACAGAGTTTGGAATTGAATTATTTATTTAATTTGTTGAATGCTGATGTGATTCTGAATTCAATTTAATTTGGATTCTGAGTTTGGAATTGAATTCAATTTGATTTAAATTTTAATGGTTTGTCTATATATGATCTATGCACAACAATCATCATCATCTTCAACTTTAGAATCGAAGAATTCACTTTCTGTTGTTCTGGACATTCCTCAAACAGTTTGGAGGCAAACTCTGCGTCCGTTAAGTGATTTCAGGTTTGGTCATAGGAGCATTTAGGAAGATGGTGTTGGACTGTTCTTGATCTCAGGTAATGTGCTTTTTGTGCTAAGCTTGGCTTGGTTGGGGAGCTTCCAGATAAGATCTAAGTTCAGCAAGTACACTGCAATTTTTGAGTTTGCGCAGGCCTGTGGTATATGCACTGGAATACCTGTAAGAATCCGAGGAGTCACCGTTGGCAGTGTCATTCGTGTTAATCCTTCCTTGAAAAGCATTGAGGCAGTTGTTGAGGTGTGAATCATTGTAACAATCTTTCAATTGTTTTAATTGTTGCTTTGGTTTGATGTTTGTTGTTTAAGCAATTAGTTTTCTTTCTACTTTTGTAGGTTGAAAATGATATAAACCAATTATGCCAATGTTGTTTTGGTTTAATATTTGTTGCCTTTAGTTGATTCTTTACAGTAATAGACATTTAGTTTTCAAATTTTATAGGTTAGAAATTTATAAAGTAGTTATTCCAATGTTGCTTTGGTTTCAAATTTGTTGTTTCATTTGATGCCTTACATTAATATAAATGATTAGTTTTTCATTTTGTAGGAGGGAGATAATAAAATATTTATAACAATGTTGCTTTGGTTTAATATTTGTTTTATCTTGAGTCATGTTCTAAAAATTGTGGTTGATTAAGACTTACTTTGCTGTTAGAAGCGCTCCATAGATAAACACAAGTGCCTAGCGCAACGGCAAAAACATTTTGTGAGGACCAGTCCACCAGATTCAAGTAGAAATCGTCTTGAAGTGATGGTGCATCCAAAACCTACACAATTATAATCATAGGTAACAATTTATAATGTTACTTCACCCAAAATTCTAGGCATAACATTGAAACTTGGATCACTATTATTTAAACATTCTAGACCTTGTGTGAGTTGTGTCACTAAAAATTATATCAAAATTTTTTGTTGTTTTGTTCCTTATAAAATATGAATTATGATTCAAAAGTACAAGTTCTAGGTAGAAATATAGTTGTAATTAAATGAGATAGTAACCATTTCTTATTTTATGTGAATGTTATAGTTTAATTTACATAGCTTCAATTTTTATACGCTAATGAAATTGCTTCTTGTTGTGTTCTGTACCCTACTTTACAATAATCAAAGAATAGTTTTTTATGGCAAATCTTTTTTCTTTCACACTTCAATAATGTATTATGTCAATTTTCTTGTGTTCTGTACACTACTTGATTATTTTCATAATCTGCTCCTTTTCTTCTTTTTTCTCTAGCAACGAAGAAATGCTTGACGATGTTATTGAAGGCTTTGTTTCTACCTTTGGCAGTAAAGATGGCAAAAATGATAATAGGTGCATTTAAAACTCATAATCAAAGTTGATCTGTGATTATGAGATTTCTTTGTTCCTAATACTTTGTTTATTGGGCCAAAATAGTGAGGGAAAAATGTTGGAAGATGAATCTCAAATAGCTCCAAGGAGAAAGAAAAAACTTATTCTTCATGGTGAATTAGAAGAACAAATTAAAGAGCTCGTTCAGAAGTAGGTTTAATCCTATCAAATTCTATCGTCTAAACTTTGAAGCATGCTTCAAATCACGCCTTGACTATAGGCAATTTAGCCTTTTTCATATGGCACCATTGCCTCAAACATACTTTAAGGAGTTAGCATGATAAATTGTTTTTATAGCTTTCAAAATTTTTTTCTCTTGCCTATAATGTTGGTCTTCATTGCCATTGCTGGCTTCAACTTGCTACTAATATTTTAGTTTTAAAGATGATCCACAATGTAGTTGTCGTATTGCCGAAGCGCTAGATCAACATGGAAAAATCTCAACGGCTCAAATTTTTAATAAGTTGAAAAAAATTAGGACTAAAAGTTAGACCTAAGAAAAAGATGCGCAATTCTGATGAACCATCTTCAACTAGCCTAATGTGTGAGTGCATTTTTTAACTCTAGCTTTAGATTTTTCCCTTGAAATTCATGTTGGCTGGATATGGAAAAATATTTTTCTCATCCATTCCTAATTCATGAAATTTTTTTTTCAAGTTCTTTCTTCTAAATTTGTTTTCAACCCTTATTTTATAGCCAAAAAAAGAAGAAGAGTCCATTGTTTTAGTGAAGATCAAGAAGCTCAAATCAGTGTTTGGTGGACGAAATTGTGATCATCAATAATGGCTCCAAAGGCTTGGTGCTCTCAAACGTGAATCACACTTTTTCACAACTCCGCACAACTAACCAGCAAGTGTACTGGGTCGTCCAAGTAATACCTTACGTGAGTAAGGGTCGATCCCACATATATTGTTGGTATGAAGCAAGCTATAGTCATCTTGTAAATCCCAGTCAGGCGGATTTAACTGTATTAAGAGATTATTGGTTTTTTGAATAATAATAATAAATTAAATAGAAAGTAAAGATAGAGTTACTCATGTAATTCAATGGTAGGAATTTCAGATAGGTGTATGGAGGTGCTGTGTTCCTTCTGGATCTCTGCTTTCTTACTGCTTTTATCCAATTTTTGTCACTCCTTTCTATGGAAAGCTATATGTAGGGCATCCCCGTTGTCAATGGCTACATCCCATCCTCTCAGTGAAAATGGTTCAAATGCTCTGTCACAGCACGGCTAATCATCTGTCGATTCTCGATCATGTTGGAATAGAATCCCTTGATTCTTTTGCGTTTGTCATCACGCCCAGCAATTGCAAGTTTGAAGCTCGTCACAGTCATTCAATCCCGGAATCCTACTCGGAATACCACAGACAAGGTTAGACTTTCCGGATTCCCATGAATGCCGCCATCAATTCTAGCTTATACCACGAAGATTTTGATTAAGGAATCCAAGAGATATGCGCCCGGTCTAAGGTAGAACGGAAGTGGTTGTCAGTCACGCGTTCATAGGTGAGAATGATGATTGGTGCACGAAATTGCAATCACACTTTTGCAATCCCGCACAACTAACCAGCAAGTGCACTGGGTCGTCCAAGTAATACCTTACGTGAGTAAGGGTCGATCCCACGGAGATTGTCGGCTTGAAGT
>NC_029775.3:25401865-25404340 GCF_000817695.3 Arachis duranensis
TCACAGTCATTCAATCATTGAATCCTACTCAGAATACCACAGACAAGGTTTAGACCTTCCGGATTCTCTTGAATGCCGCCATCAGTTCTAGCTTATACCACGAAGATTCCGGTTAAAGAATCCAAGAGATATTTACTTAATCTAAGGTAGAACGGGGGTGGTTGTCAGGCACACGTTCATAGTTGAGAATGATGATGATTGTCACGGATCATCACATTCATCCGGTTTAAGAACAAGTAATATCTTAGAATGGAAGCAAGCATGATTGAATAAGAAACAGTAGTAATTGCATTAATCCATCAAGACACAGCAGAGCTCCTCACCCCCAACCATGAGGTTTAGAGACTCATGCCGTGGAAGGTACACAAAGAAACGTGTAAAGTGTCATGAGGTGCAGATACCATGTCAAAAGATCCTATTAGTAGTGAACTAGTAACCTAGGGTATACAAAAATGAGTAAATGACAGAAAAGTCCACTTCCGAGCCCACTTGGTGTGTGCTTGGGCTGAGCATTGAAGCTTTCATGTGTAGAAACTTTTTCTGGAGTTAAACGCCAGCTTTCATGCCAGTTTGGGCGTTTAACTCCAAGTTTTATGCCAGTTCCAGCGTTAAACGCTGGAAATTCTGATGCTGATTTGCAACGCCGGTTTGGGCCATCAAACCTCGGAAAAAGTATGGATTATTATACATTGCTGGAAAGCCCAGGATGTCTACTTTCCAACGCCGTTGAGAGCGCGCCAATTGGGCTTCTGTAGCTCCAGAAAATTTACTTCGAGTGCAGGGAGGTCAGAATCCAGCAGCATCTGCAGTCCTTTTCAGCCTCTGAATCAGATTTTTGCTCAGGACCCTCAATTTCAGCCAGAAAATACCTGAAATCACAGAAAAATACACAAACTCATATTAAAGTCCAGAAATGTAAATTTTAACTAAAAACTAATAAAAATATACTAAAAACTAACTAGATCATACTAAAAACACACTAAAAACAATGCCAAAAAGCGTATAAATTATCCGCTCATCACAACACCAAACTTAAATTGTTGCTTGTCCCTAAGCAACTGAAAATTAAATAGGATAAAAAGAAGAGAATATGCTATAGATTCCAAAATATCAAGGAAACTTAGCTCCAATTAGATGAGCGGGACTAGTAGCTTTTTGCTTCCGAATAGTTTTGGCATCTCTCTCTATCCTTTGATCAGTTTTGGCATCTCACTTTATCGTTTGAAATTTAGAATGATTGGCATCTATAAGAACTTAGAATTTTGGATAGTGTTATTGACTCTGCTAGTTTAGTATGTTGATTCTTGAACACAGCTACTTTACGAGTCTTGGTCGTGGCCCTAAACACTTTGTTTTCCAGTATTACCACCGGATACATAAATGCCACCACAGACACATAACTGGGTGAACCTTTTCAGATTGTGACTCAGCTTTGCTAGAGTCCCCAATTAGAGGTGTCCAGGGTTCTTGAGCACACTCTTTTTGCCTTGGATCACAACTTTATTTTTTTCTTTTTTTTTCAAAATTTTTTTTTTGTATTCATTGCTTTTTCTTGCTTCAAGAATCAATCTGATGATTTTTTAGATCCTCAATAACAGTTCTCTTCTTCCTCATTCTTTCAAGAGCCAACAATTTTTAACATTCTCAAAACAACAAATTCAAGAGACATATGCACTGTTCAAGCATTCATTCGGAAAATAAAAAGTATTGTCACCACATCAAACTAATTCAACTAGTTTCAAGGATAAATTCGAAATCCTGTACTTCTTGTTCTTTTGTGATTAAAGCATTTTTCATTTAAGAGAGGTGATGGATTCATAGGACATTCATAGCTTTAAGACATGAAATTTAAATTTTATTAATCATGAATTAAAAAAAATAAAACTCAAAAATAGAAAACAAACAAAAAATTTAAATAGACTCCTAATGATAGAGGTTTTCACAGAGTTAGGACTCAACAACCTTGATTTTGAGAAGTGGATGCTCCCTCAAGTTGAGGGGAGAATTTTTGGCGTTTCAGCTCTTGGAGTTCACGCCCCTGCTTCTCTTGTTCTTTCAGCAATTTGCAGAGCATGCAGTTCTGATTCTGCTGTTCTTCCTTAAGTTGCTCCATAGTCTCTTGCAACTTGGTGATAGATGCTTCTAGGCTGGCCCAGTAGCCAATTTCAGGGAATTCAGGGAGGAACTCCTGCGCCCTCCTTTTGATGGAGTTGTCTTGCATTTGTCCTTCCATTGACTTTTTGGTGATTGGATGTTCAATGGGTATGAATTCATCTATTCCTATCTTCACCCCAGCCTCTTTACAGAGCAAGGAGATCAAGCTTGGGTAAGCCAATTTGGCTTCAGTGGAATTCTTATTTGCAATTGTGTAGATCTCACAAGCAATCACATGATGAACCTCCACTTCTTTTCCAAGCATAATGTAATGAATCATCGATGCTCTCTTGATAGTGACCTCAGAACGGTTGCTAGTGG
>NC_029775.3:25404484-25406301 GCF_000817695.3 Arachis duranensis
CTAGGGAGGCATATGTCCTCTAGAACTTGATCCAACCTTTTATCTGCTCTCACCATTCTCCTATTAAAGGATTCAGGATCATCCTGCAGTTGAGGCAGTTTGAAGATTTCTCTTATTTTGTCCAGATGGAAGTACATAACTTTCCTTCTGACCATGGTTCTGTAGGTATGGTAAGCAGTTCCAGTCATTCTCTGCTTATCTGTTAGCCACAGATTTGAGTAGAATTCCTGAACCATATTCCTTCCAACCTTTATCTCAGGATTGGTTAGAACTTCCCATCCTCTGTTTCGAATTTGCTCTTGGATCCCCGGATATTCATCTTCTTTCAGATCAAATTTAACTTCCGGGATCACTGACCTCAGACCCATTATTTTGTGATAATGGTCTTCATGTTCTTTGGTTAAGAACTTCTCTTGATTCCAAAGATTCTTTGGATTATTCTCTTTCTTTCCTCTTAAATTGGTTTGTTTTCCCTTATGAGCCATGATCTTGATGGATCTTGGCTTAGTGATCACGGAAAAGCACACCAAACTTAGAGGTTTGCTTGTCCTCAAGCAAAAGAAAGGAAAGAAGAGAGAGAGGAGAAGAGCAAAGTCGAATGGTGTGTGGGGAATGAGGAGGCCAAACGCATTTTTATAAGGGGGGGGAAGAAGAGATTTCGAAAAATTGAAAGGGGATTTGAGAAGATATGGAGAGAATTTGAGAGAAGGGTGAGTTTTTGAACAAGATTTGGGATTGATTTGAGAGATTTGAAGAATGATTTTTGAAGATTTGAAAGTGATTGATGAAAGGTTGAGATGTATTTATGTAGAAAAGTATGGGTAAGAAAAGGAAAGTTTGAAAAAAAATTTGATTGGAAATCAAAATCTTGGTCCCCCACCTTTCTGGCGTTAAACGCCCAGAATGGCACCCATTCTGGCGTTTAACGCCCATTTGCTGCCCATTATGGGCGTTTAACGCCCAGCCAGGTGCCCTGGCTGGCGTTAAACGCCAGAATTCCCTTTATCACTGGGCGTTTTGCTAAACGCCCAGGATACTGCACACCTGGCTTGAAAAAAATTTGCATTAAAAACAAAATCTTCCCTCTTGTGCCATCCTGGCGTTAAACTCCCAGAATGGTGCCCATTCTGGCGTTTAACGCCCAAAATGGCACCTTTACTGGCGTTAAACGCCCAGAATGGTGCCCATTCTGGCGTTCAACGCCCAAAATGCCCCTTACTGGCGTTTTTTCGCCAGTAAGCTCTTTTTCTCTGCTTTTTGCGCTGAATCCTTCTGTAACTCCGTGAATTCCTTCATTTTTGATACTTGCCTTTGTAAAAACAAAACATATAACCTGCTAATGACCGGGTTGCCTCCCAGCAAGCACTTCTTTACTGTCTTTAGCTGGACCTTTACTGAGAATCACTCAAGTCTCAGTTTTGAGCATTCCTGCTTAAAATTGCCTTCAAGATAATGCTTGATTCTCTGTCCATTAACAATGAACTTTTTGTCAGAATCAATATCCTGAAGCTCAACATATCCATATGGTGACACTCCTGTAATCACATACGGACCCCTCCACCGGGATTTAAGTTTTCCTGGAAACAATCTGAGCCTAGAGTTGAAGAGCAGAACTCTTTGTCCTGGCTCAAAGACTCTGGATGACAACTTCTTGTCATGCCACTTCTTTGCCTTTTCCTTATAAATTTTTGCATTTTCAAAGGCATTGAGTCTGAACTCCTCTAGCTCATTTAGCTGGAGCAATCTTTTTTCACCAGCTAACTGAGCATCCATGTTTAGGAATCTGGTTGCCCAGTAGGCTTTATGTTCCAGTTCCA
>NC_029775.3:25406418-25407088 GCF_000817695.3 Arachis duranensis
AGCACGGTCTTGGTATCATTAGTGGGTGTAGCAATTGCTTCTACCCACTTAGATACATAGTCTACTGCCACCAGAATGTAAGTGTTTGAGTATGATTGTGGGAATGGACCCATGAAGTCAATTCCCCATACATCAAACAATTTTATCTCTAATATCCCTTGTTGAGGCATGGCATATCCGTGAGGCAAATGACCAACTCTTTGGCAACTGTCACAGTTACACACAAACTCTCGGGCATCTTTATAGAGAGTAGGCCAGTAGAAGCCACATTGGAGGACTTTAGTGGCTGTTCGCTCACTTCCAAAATGTCCTCCATACTGTGATCCATGGCAGTGCCATAGGATCCTTTGTGCCTCTTCTCTGGGTACACATCTGTGGATCATTCCGTCTGCACATCTCTTAAAGAGATATGGTTCATCCCAGAGGTAGTACTTGGCATCTGAAATTAATTTCTTTCTTTGCACTCTGCTGTACTCCTGGGGTATGAACCTCACAGCCTTATAATTTGCAATATCTGCAAACTATGGAGCTTCCTGAATGGCAAAGAGTTGCTCATCTGGGAAAGTCTCAGAGATCTCAGTAGAAGGGAGTGACGCCCCAACTACTGGTTCTATTCGGGACAGATGATCAGCCACCTGGTTCTCTGTCCCTTTTCTGTCTCTTATTTCTA
>NC_029775.3:25408216-25409223 GCF_000817695.3 Arachis duranensis
ACCACTGGTTTGGCATTATCCTCCAACAGGATCTTGTGCATGCATCTAGCTGGGCTAATGCCCTTAAGATCACTTATGGACTACCCAAGAGCTGTCTTGTGCATCCTTAGCACTTGAATCAGTGCTTCCTCTTCCTGTGGATTTAAAGCAGAGCTTATAATCACTGGAAAAGTGTCACCCTCTCCCAAAAATGCATACTTCAGGGATGGTGGTAGTGGTTTGAGTTCAGGCTTGGGAGGCTTATCCTCCTCCTGAGGAATTTTTCGAAAATCCCTTTGTTTCCTCTGTTTCTGCTTGATCAGGTTGAGCATCCTTGAAGATGTCTTCAAGCTCCGATTCTAGGCTTTCAGTCATATTGATCTCTTCTACCAGAGAGTCAATAATGTCAGCGCCCATGCAGTCATTTGGTGTGTCTGGATGCTGCATAGCTTTTACAGCATTCAACTTGGACTCATCCTCATTGACTCTCAAGGTTACTTCTCCTTTTTGTACATCAATGAGAGTTCGTCCAGTTGCTAGGAAAGGTCTTCCTAGAATGAGAGTTGCACTCTTGTGCTCCTCCATTTCCAGCACCACAAAGTCAGTTGGAAAGGCGAATGGCCCAACCTTGACAATCATATCCTCTATTATGCCTGAGCAAGTTGGAGGCATATCCGGGTTGGTTTGACTTCTCCAGTCAACCCAAGCTTTCTGATAGTGGATGCAGATATTAGATTGATGCTTGCTCCAAGATCACATAGGGCTGTCTTGGTGCAAGCACCTTCTAATGTGCATGGTATCATAAAGCTTCCTGGATCTTGAAGCTTTTCTGGTAAACTTTGCAGAATGACTGCACTGCATTCTTCAGTGAGAAATACTTTTTCAGTTTCTCTCCAATCCTTCTTATGACTTAAGATTTCTTTCATGAACTTAGCATAAGAAGGTATTTTCTCAAGTGCCTCTGCAAACGGAATCTTTATTTCAAGAGTCCTTAGATAATCTGCAAAGCGGGCAAATTGCTTATCCTG
>NC_029775.3:25409242-25411148 GCF_000817695.3 Arachis duranensis
AGGGATTTTGAACAGTGGTTTGGTTATCCTCTGTCAATTGTTCCTTATTTGGCTTTTTGCTACTTTGAGCAGTGTTATTCATTGTCTTCCCACTCCTCAGTTGAACTGCTTGACATTCTTCTGTTATCTGTTTAGATATCTGTTGTTTTGCTTGGTTCAACTGCAGTTCTATGTTCTTGTTAGCAACTTTAGTTTCATGGAGCTTCTCTTTAAATTCTGCTAACTGTTCTGTCATCAGGAGCAATTGTTGATTAAGCTCAATCATCTGTTCTTGAGGATTAGGATCAGTGGCTACTGCCATGACTTCCTCTTTTAGGGAGAACTCATTGCTAGAGTACAAATATTGATTTCTAGCAATAGTGTCTATAAGCTCTTGAGCTTCTTCAATTGTCTTCCTCATGTGTATAGATCCACCAGCTGAGTGGTCTAAAGACATCTGAGCTTTTTCTGTAAGCCCATAATAGAAGATGTCTAACTGCACCCACTCTGAAAATATTTCAGAGGGGCATTTTCTTAGCATACCTCTATACCTCTCCCAGGCATTGTAAAGGGATTCATTATCCTCTTGTTTAAAGCCTTGTATGTCCAGCCTTATCTGTGTCATCCTTTTGGAGGGTAAAAATGATTCAGGAATTTGTCTGATAACTGTTTCCATGTCCTTATGCTTGCTGTAGGTTGGTTATTCAACCACCTTTTAGCTTGATCTTTTACAGCAAATGGAAACAATAATAGTCTGTAGACATCCTGATCTACCTCTTTATCATGTACTGTGTCAGCAATTTGTAAAAACTGTGCCAGAAACTCAGTAGGTTCTTCCTGTGGAAGACCGGAATACTGGCAATTTTGCTGCACTATGATAATGAGTTGAGGATTTAGCTCAAAACTGCTTGCCTTGATGGGAGGTGTACAGATGCTACTCCCATATGCAGCTGTAATGGGGTTAGCATATGACCCCAGAGTCCTTCTGGACTGATCAATCCCACTTAGGTCCATAGTGGATAAAGGGAACTGATATGGATTGCAAATAGATAAATTTTGTTTTTTTTTTTAAGATTGACCGAAAAATGAAATAAAAACAAAAGGAAAATAAAATAAAATAAAAAAAATTCGAAAATTAAAAGAGAATAAAATCAAAGCAAATTGAAAACTGAATCAATTAGTTAATTAAAAAGATTTTGAGATTAGCAATTAGAAAGATATGATTGAAAAATTTTTATGAAAAAGATTTGATTTTTGAAATGAGGAAAGAGAAAAACAACAAAATGACACCAAACTTAAAATTTTTTAGAAAATCAAACACTAATTTTCGAAAATTTTAAGGGAAAAACACAAAGAGGACACCAAACTTAGAATTTTTAAGGATCAAAAAGGGACTAAGAACATGCAAATTCGAAAATTAAAAGAAAAACAAAAGCATGCAATTGACACCAAACTTAAAATATGAAACTAGACTCAACTAAAAGACTCTAAACAAACAAAAATAAAACAGTCCTAATCTAAGCAACAAGATAAGCCGTCAGTTGTCCAAACTCGAACAATCACCGGCAACGGCGCCAAAAACTTGGTGCACGAAATTGCAATCACACTTTTGCAATCCCGCACAACTAACCAGCAAGTGCACTGGGTCGTCCAAGTAATACCTTACGTGAGTAAGGGTCGATCCCACGGAGATTGTCGGCTTAAAGCAAGCTATGGTTATCTTGTAACTCTTAGTCAGGATATCAGAAATTATCAGGATTTGATTGTGAAAAGCAAAAGAACATGAAATAAATACTTGTTTTGCAGTAATGGAGAATAGGTTGAGGTTTTGGAGATGCTCCATCTTCTGAATCTCTGCTTTCCTACTGTCTTCTTCTTCAAGCATGCAAGGCTCCTTCCATGGCAAGCTGTATGCAAGGGTTTCACC
>NC_029775.3:25411348-25411702 GCF_000817695.3 Arachis duranensis
GTCATTCAATCATTGAATCCTACTCAGAATACCACAGACAAGGTTTAGACCTTCCGGATTCTCTTGAATGCCGCCATCAGTTCTAGCTTATACCACGAAGATTCCGGTTAAAGAATCCAAGAGATATTTACTTAATCTTAGGTAGAACGGGGGTGGTTGTCAAGCACACGTTCATAGTTGAGAATGATGACGAGTGTCACGGATCATCACATTCATCCGGTTTAAGAACAAGTAATATCTTAGAATAGAAGCAAGAATGATTGAATAAGAAACAGTAGTAATTGCATTAATCCATCAAGACACAGCAGAGCTCCTCACCCCCAACCATGGGGTTTAGAGACTCATGCCGTGGAA
>NC_029775.3:25411749-25418824 GCF_000817695.3 Arachis duranensis
AAGAAACGTGTAAAGTGTCATGAGGTGCAGATACCATGTCAAAAGATCCTATTAGTAGTGAACTAGTAACCTAGGGTATACAAAAATGAGTAAATGACAGAAAAATCCACTTCCGGGCCCACTTGGTGTGTGCTTGGGCTGAGCATTGAAGCTTTCATGTGTAGAGACTTTTTCTGGAGTTAAACACCAACTTTCATGCCAGTTTGGGCGTTTAACTCCAAGTTTTATGCCAGTTCCAGCGTTAAACGCTGGAAATTCTAATGCTGATTTGCAACGCCGGTTTGGGCCATCAAATCTCGGGCAAAGTATGGACTATTATACATTGCTGGAAAGCCCAGGATGTCTACTTTCCAATGCCGTTGAGAGCGCGTCAATTGTGCTTCTGTAGCTCCAGAAAATCCACTTCGAGTGCAGGGAGGTCAGAATCCAGCAGCATCTGCAGTCCTTTTCAGCCTCTGAATCAGATTTTTGCTCAGGACCCTCAATTTCAGCCAGAAAATACCTGAAATCATAGAAAAACACACAAACTCATAGTAAAGTCCAGAAATGTGAATTTTAACTAAAAACTAATAAAAATATACTAAAAACTAACTAGATCATACTAAAAACACACTAAAAACAATGCCAAAAAGCGTATAAATTATCCGCTCATCAATGATGAGTGTCATGGATCATCACATTCATCATGTTGAAGTGCAACGAGTATCTTAGAATAGGAATAAGTCGAATTGAATAGAAAATAGTAGTAATTGCATTGAAACTTGAGGTACAGCAGAGCTCCACACCCTTAATCTATGGTGTGTAGAAACTCCACCGTTGAAAATACATAAGTGATAGAGGTCCAGGCATGGCCGAATGACCAGCCCCCATGAAAGACCGAATGGTCAAAAGAACTAGATAGTCCAAGACATCTAATAAACTAGTAAAAAGTTATATTTATACTAAACTAGCTACTAGGGTTTACAGAAGTAAGTAATTGATGCATAAATTCACTTCCGGGTCCCACTTGGTGTGTGCTTGGGCTGAGCTTCATCTATCCACGAGTTGAGGCTTGTCTTGGAGTTGAACGCCAAGTTGTAACGTGTTTTGGGCGTTCAACTTTGGTTCGTGACGTGTTTCTGGCGTTTGACTCCAAAATGCAGCATGGAACTAGCGTTGAGCGCCAGTTTACGTCGTCTAATTACGAATAAAGTATAGACTATTATATATTTCTGGAAATCTCTGAATGTCTACTTTCCAATGCCATTGAGAGCGCGCCATTTGGAGTTCTGTAGCTCCAGAAAATCCATTTTGAGTGCAGGGAGGTCAGATTCCAACAACATTAGTAGTCCTTTGTCAGCCTCCTATCAGAGTTTTGCTCAAGTCCCTCAATTTCAGCCAGAAAATACCTGAAATCACAGAAAAATACACAAACTCATTGTAAAGTCCAGAAATGTGAATTTAGCATAAAAACTAATGAAAACATCCCTAAAAGTAACTAGATCATACTAAAAACTACCTAAAAACAATGCCAAAAAGCATATAAATTATCCGCTCATCACAACACCAAACTTAAATTGTTGCTTGTCCCCAAGCAACTGAAAATCAATTAGGATAAAAAGAAGAGAATATACTATAAATTCCAAAATCTCAATGAATATTAGTTCTAATTAAATGAGCGGGACTTGTAGCTTTTTGCTTCTGAACAGTTTTGGCATCTCGCTTTTTCCTTTGAAGTTCAGAACGATTGGCTTCTCTAGGAACTTAGAATTTCGGATAGTGTTATTGATTCTCCTAGTTAAGTATGTTGATTCTTGAACACATCTACTTTTATGAGTCTTGGCCGTGGCCCTAAGCACTTTGTTTTCCAGTATTACCACCGAATACATAAATGCCACAGACACATGACTGGGTGAACCTTTTCAGATTGTGACTCAGCTTTGCTAAAGTCCCCAGTTAGAGGTGTCAAGAGCTCTTAAGCACACTCTTTTTGCTTTGGATTACGACTTTAACCACTCAGTCTCAAGCTTTTCACTTGGACCTGCATGCCACCAGCACATGGTTAGGGACAGCTTGATTTAGCCACTTAGGCCTGGATTTTATTTCCTTGGGCCCTCCTATCCATTGATGCTCAAAGCCTTGGATCCTTTTTACCCTTGCCTTTTGGTTTTAAGGGCTATTGGCTTTTTCTGCTTGCTTTTTCTTTTTCTTTCTAATTTTTTTTCTTTTGCCACTTTTTTTTGCAAGCTTTTGTTTTTCACTGCTTTTTCTTGCTTCAAGAATCAATTTCATGGTTTTTCAGATTGTCAATAACATTCTCTTTGTTCATCATTCTTTCAAGAGCCAACAATTTTAACATTCATAAACAACAAGATCAAAATTATGCACTGTTCAAGCATTCATTCAGAAAATAAAAGTATTGTCACCATATCAATATAATTAAACTAAATTCAAGGATAATTTTGAAATTTATGTACTTCTTGTTCTTTTGAATTAGAAACATTTTTCATTTAAGAGAGGTGAAGGATTTATGGAATTATTTATAGCTTTAAGACATAGTTACTACATACTAATGATCATGAAGTAGAGACACAAAACATAAACACACATATAGCATAAAAACCGAAAAACAGAAAAAATAAGAACAAGGAATGAGTCCACCTTAGTGATGGTGGCGCTTTTTTTGAAGGACTAATGGTGCTTTTTGAGCTCCTTTGTGTCTCTTCCTTGCCTCTATTGCTTGATTCCTAGTGATTTTGGTGTTCCTATCCTTAGTTGCTCCCAATAATTATGTGGAGGAACATGTATCCCCTGAGGTATCTCAGGGATCTCTTGATTTGCAGTCAAATGCTCTACTACTAAGCTATGGACCCTTGAGATGAATCTCTCCATCTTCCATGATTCAGAGGTGGAAGCTTTTGTCTTCCCCTTTTCTTCTTCTTTTTTTTTTGAGGTTTTTCTGGCCTTAGGTGCCATCAATGGTTATAGAAAAGCAAAAACCTATGCTTTTACCACACCAAACTTAGAATGTTGCTCGCCCTCGAGCAAAAGAAGAAAGAATAGAAGAAGAAGATATGGAGGAGAGGGGGAGAGGTGTGTATTCGGCTATGTAGGGTGGGTTTGGGTGGGAAAGAGATGATGGATGTGAGTGGTGAAGAGGTAATGGGGAAGACAGATTGAGGTGATTGGTGGAGAAGAGAGAAGGTGAGTTGAGGTAGGTGGGGATCCTATGGGGTCCACAGATCCTGAGGTGTCAAGGATTTAACATCCCTGCACCAATAAGGCATGTAAAATGCCATTTGAGTGCAATCCTGGCGTTTAACGCCAGATTGATGCTTGTTTCTGGCGTTAAACGCCAGCTCTAAGCTTGTTCTGGGCGTTCAACGCCCATCTGCAGCATGTTTCTGGCGTTGAACGCCAGCTTTCCTCAGTGTGCAATCCTGGTGTTTAAACGCTAGATTACTGCATATTTTTGGCATTCAGCGCCAAATTCATGCTCTGTTCTGGCATTGAACGCCAGCCAGATGCTCCTTACTAGCGTTTAAACGCCAGTAAGTCCTTCCTCCAGGGTGTGATTTTTCTTCTGCTATTTTTGATTCTGTTTTTAATTTTAATATTTTTTCGTGACTCCACATGATCATGAACCTAATAAAACATAAAAGAACAATGAAAATAAAATAAAATTAGATAAATAAAAATTGGGTTGCCTCCCAATAAGCGCTTCTTTAATGTCACTAGCTTGACAGTGGGCTCTCATAGAGCCTCACAGAAGTTTAGAGTTTGGTTGTGGCCTCCCAACACCAAACTTAGAGTTTGACTGTGGGGGCTCTGTTTGACTCTGTATTGAGAGAAGCTTTTCATGCTTCCTCTCCATTGTTAAAGAAGATCCTTGAGCTTAAACACAAGGTAGTCCCCATTCAATTGAAGGACTAATTCTCCTCTGTTAACATCTATCACAGCTCCTGCTGTGGCTAGGAAGGGTCTTCCAAGAATGATGCATTCATCCTCCTCCTTCCTAGTCTAAGATTATGAAATCAGCAGGGATGTAAAGGCCTTCAACCTTTACCAACACGTCCTCTACCAATCCATAAGCTTGTCTTACTGATTTGTCTGCCATTTGTAATGAGAATAAGGCAGGCTATACCTCAATGATCCCCAACTTCTCCATTATAGAGAGTGACATAAGATTTATGCCTGACCCTAGGTCACACAAAGCTTTCTCAAAGGTCATGGTGCCTATGATACAGGGTATTACAAATTTGCCAGGATCTTGTCTCTTTTGAGGTAAAGTTTGCTTAATCCAAGTATCTAGTTCATTAATGAGCAAGAGAGGTTCACCTTCCCAAGTCTCATTACCAAATAACTTGGCATTCAGTTTCATGATAGCTCCTAGATATTGAGCAACTTACTCTCCAGTTACATCTTCATCCTCTTCAGAGGAAGAATAGTCTTCAGAGCTCATGAATGGCAGAAAGAGGTTTAATGGAATCTCTATGGTCTCTATGTGAGCCTCAGATTCCCTTGGGTCCTCAATAGGAAACTCCTTCTTGCTTGAGAGACGTCCCATGAGGTATTCCTCATTGGGATTCATGTCCTCTCCTTCCTCTCTAGGTTCGGCCATGTTGATTATATCAATGTCCTTGCACTCTCTCTTTGGATTCTCTTCTGTATTGCTTGGGAGAGTACTAGGAGGAGTTTTAGTTATTTTCTTACTCAGCTGGCCCACTTGTGCCTCCAAATTTCTGATGGAGGACCTTGTTTCACTCATGAAACTTAAAGTGGCCTTAGACAGACCAGAGACTAAATTTGCTAAGTTAGAGGTACTCTGTTCATAATTCTCTGTCTATTGTTGAGAAGATGATAGATAAGGCTTGATATTGCTGATCCAATTTCTTCCACTATTATTAAAGCCTTGTTGAGGCTTTTGTTGATCCTTCCATGAGAAATTTGGATGATTTCTCCATGATGAGTTGTAGGTGTTTCCATAAGGTTCACCTAAGTAATTTACCTCTGCTATTGCATGGTTCTCAGGATCATAAGCTTCTTTTTCAGAAGATGCCTCTTTAGTACTGTTGGATGCATTTTGCCATCCATTCAGACTTTGAGAAATCATGTTGACTTGCTGAGTCAACACTTTGTTCTGAGCCAATATGGCATTCAGAATATCAATTTCAAGAACTCCCTTCCTTTGAGGCGTCCCATTATTCACAGAATTCCTCTCAGAAGTGTACATGAACTGGTTATTTGCAACCATGTCAATAAGTTCTTGAGCTTCTGCAGGTGTTTTCTTTAGGTGAATGGATCCACCTGCAGAATAGTCCAATGACATCTTAGAGAACTCAGATAGACCATAATAGAATATATCTATCATGGTCTATTCTGAAAACATGTCAGAAGGATATCTTTTGGTCATCTGTTTGTATCTTTCCAAAGCTTCATAGAGGGATTCACCATCTTTTTGTTTGAAGGTTTGAACATCCACTCTAAGCTTGCTCAGCTTTTGAGGAGGAAAGAACTTAGCCAAGAAGGCCGTGACCAGCTTACCTCAGGAGTCCATGTTATCTTTAGGTTGAGAGTCCAACCATGCTCTAGCTTTGTCTCTTACAGCAAAAGGGAAAAGCATGAGCCTGTAGACTTCAGGATCTACTCCATTAGTCTTAACAGTCTCACAGATCTGCAAGAACTCAGTTAAGAACTGGTAGGAATCTTCTGATGGAAGTCCATGAAACTTGCAGTTCTGATGCATTAGAGCAACTAATTGAGGTTTCAACTCAAAATTGTTTGCTCCAATGGCAGGAATTGAGATGCTTCTTCCATCAAACTTGGAAGTAGGTGTAGTATAATCACCAAGCATCCTTCTTGCATTATTGTTGTTAGGTTCGGCTGCCATCTCCTTTTCTTGTTCAAAAATTTCAGCAAGGTTGTCTCTGGATTGTTGTAATTTAGCTTCTCTTAGTTTCCTCTTTAGAGTCCTTTCAGGTTCTGGATCAGCTTCAACAAGAATGCCTTTTTCCTTGTTCCTGCTCATATGAAAGAGAAGAGAACAGAAAAAGAAGAGGAATCCTCTATGTCACAGTAAAGAGGATCCTTATTATTAGTAGAAGAAGAAAAGAATAAAGAAAGGAGAATCCAAACACAAGGGTAAGGATAGAGGCAGTGATTGGAGACGAAGAGAGGTGAAGAGAAGTGTTAGTAAATGAATAAATACATAAAAGAAGATGAGAGAGAGAATTCGAAAATTAATTTTGAAAAGGAGTTAATGATTTTCGAAAATTAAAGATGAGATAGAATTAAAATTAAAATTTAAAACAATTAGTTAATTAAAAAGAATTTTTTTGAAAAAGAGGGAGGTATTTTCGAAAATTACAGAGGGGAGAGTAGTTAGGTGGTTTTGAAAAATATAAGAAACAAACAAAAAGTCAAGTAGTTAGTTGAAAAATATTTGAAAATCAAATTTGAAAAGATAAGAAGATAAGAAAGAGGAAAAAGTAGTTAGTTGGTTTTGAAAAAGATATTTTAAAAAGATATGGTTGAAAAAGATATTTTGAAAAAGATTTGATTTTTAAAATTAAAATTAATTACTTGACTAACAAGAAACTAAAAGATATGATTCTAGAATTTAAAGATTGAACCTTTCTTAACAAGAAAGTAACAAACTTCAAGTTTTTGAATCAATCACATTAATTGTTAGCATAATTTTCGAAAATAAAGATAAAATTAAGAAAAATATTTTTGAAAAATATTTTTAAATTTTCGAAAATCATAAGATAAAAATGAAAAAGATTTGATTTTTGAAAAAGTTTTGAAAAAATAGGATTTTTAAAATTGAAAATTTGACTTGACTTGTAAGAAACAACTAATTTTAAAAATTTTTGATTAAGTCAACTCAAATTTTTGAAAATTATGAGAAAATTAAGGAAAAGATATTTTTTAATTTTTGAATTTTTAATTATGAGGGAGAAAAACATAAAAATGACTCACAACATGAAAATTATGAATCAAAACACTTTATGCATGCAAGAACACTATGAATGTCAAGATGAACACCAAAAACACCTTGAACATCATGATGAACATCAAGAACATATTTTTGAAT
>NC_029775.3:25418999-25443253 GCF_000817695.3 Arachis duranensis
ACCAAGAACAACTTGAAGATCATGAAGAACACCATGAATGCATGAATTTTCGAAAAATGCAAGAAAAAATTTTTAAAGCATACAATTGACACCAAACTTAATAATTGACTCAAAACTCAAACAAGAAACACAAATTTTTTTTATGATTTTATGAAATTTTTTTTTGAAAATTTTTTTGAAATTAAAACAAAAAGAAAATTACCTGATCTGAGCAACAAGATGAACCGTCAGTTGTTCATACTCGAACAATCCCCGGCAACGGCGCCAAAAACTTGGTGGACAAAATTGTAATCATCAACAATGGCTCCAAAGGCTTGGTGCTCTCAAACGTGAATCACACTTTGTCACAACTCCGCACAACTAACCAGCAAGTGTAATGGGTCGTCCAAGTAATACCTTACGTGAGTAAGGGTTGATCCCACAGAGATTGTTGGTATGAAGCAAGCTATGGTCATCTTGTAAATCCCAGTCAGGCGGATTTAACGGTATTAAGAGATTATTGGTTTTTTGAATAATAATAATAATAATAAATTAAACAGAAAGTAAAGATAGAGTTACTCATGTAATTCAATGGTGAGAATTTCAGATAGGTGTATGGAGGTGCTGTGTTCCTTCTGGATCTCTGCTTTCTTATTGCTTTTATCCAATTTTTGTCACTCCTTTCTATGGCAAGCTGTATGTAGGGCATCACCGTTGTCAATGGCTACATCCCATCCTCTCAGTGAAAATGGTCCAAATGCTCTGTCACAGCACGGCTAATCATCTGTCGGTTCTCGATCATGTTGGAATAGAATCCCTTGATTCTTTTGCGTTTGTCATCACGCCCAGCAATCGCGAGTTTGAAGCTCGTCACAGTCATTCAATCCCGGAATCCTACTCGGAACACCACAGACAAGGTTAGACTTTCCGGACTCCCATGAATGCCGCCATCAATTCTAGCTTATACCACGATGATTCTGATTAAGGAATCCAAGAGATATGCGCTCGGTCTAAGGTAGAACGAAAGTGGTTGTCAGTCACGCGTTCATAGGTGAGAATGATGATGAGTGTCACGGATCATCACACTCATCATGTTGAAGTGCAACAAATATTTTAGAATAGGAATAAGTCGAATTGAATAGGAAATAGTAGTAATTGCATTGAAACTTGAGGTACAGCAGAGCTCCACACCCTTAATCTATGGTGTGTAGAAACTCCACCGTTGAAAATACATAAGTGATAGAGGTCCAGGCATGGCCGAATGGCCAGCCCCCATGAAAGACCGAATGGTCAAAAGAACTAGATAGTCCAAGACATCTAATAAACTAGTAAAAAGTTATATTTATACTAAACTAGCTACTAGGGTTTACAGAAGTAAGTAATTGATGCATAAATTCACTTCCGGGTCCCACTTGGTGTGTGCTTGGGCTGAGCTTCATCTATCCACGAGTTGAGGCTTCTCTTGGAGTTGAACGCCAAGTTGTAACGTGTTTTGGGTGTTCAACTTTGGTTCGTGACGTGTTTCTGGCGTTTGACTCCAGAATGCAGCATGGAACTGGCGTTGAGCGCCAGTTTACGTCGTCTAATTACGAATAAAGTATAGACTATTATATATTTCTGGAAATCTCTGAATGTCTACTTTCCAATGCCGTTGAGAGCGCTCCATTTGGAGTTCTGTAGCTCCAGAAAATCCATTTTGAGTGCAGGGAGGTCAGATTCCAACAACATTAGTAGTCCTTTGTCAGCCTCCTATCAGAGTTTTTCTCAGGTCCCTCAATTTCAGCCAGAAAATACCTGAAATCATAGAAAAACACACAAACTCACAGTAAAGTCCAAAAATATGAATTTAGCATAAAAACTAATGAAAACATCCCTAAAAGTAACTAGATCATACTAAAAACTACCTAAAAATAATGCCAAAAAGTGTATAAATTATCCACTCATCAGTGTTTTATATGAACAATGAATGCACTTGGTTACTTGTTGGAAGATTACATTTGAACTATACTATCTCTGCTCTTGATTTTGCTCATGGGATTTGGACTTTCTTATTGTTGCAGATTTAAAGATCACAGAAGATGTAGTTTCATGATAATCAATTCACCGGATTTGGCTGACCATGAGTTTATTAGTAAAGGTTCATAGATATATTTTGTTTACTTAGCAGTTAGCACAACTTGTTCGCTTTTACTAAAACAAAACTTATTTCCTATTCACCAGTTTGCCTGGCTGCTACAGTAGTATTAGTATTAGTGTATTACTGGTTTTGTGTTTTATTGTAATTAGATAAGGTAGGTTGAGTTCGAATTGAAGATGAAAAAGGTTGATGTGATATGTTCATTCATTATATTCACATATGACATAATTCTATATCGAGTTTAGCTAAGATGTATTATAAGGGTACAAGTTAAGGTTATCAATTAGGAAAATTTATTTAAAAAAATTTAATTTTTAATATATTTATTATTTATTTATTAAAGTAAAAATTTTAAAAATTTATGCTAATAGTAGCCTTAACTTGTGCCTTTAGAACACATATTAGATAAATCCTAATCATTCTACATTATCTATAGCAAATGTGAAATTAACATTATGCATATGCAATTTGTGAGAAATTTTATAAGTTAAACTGATTTAGTGGTTGAATTGAATGGAACTGATAGTGGAGAGCGGGTAGATTTAATAAACTCAGACAAAGTAGAATATCATCAAGTGGATCCTGAATTGGTGGATTCGGAGGATGAAGTTGTTGTGCACCTCCTGATATATTGTAAGAGGGAAGCTGAGAATGGTGATTAATCATGAGGATGACGACCAAGGACAGTCACTGCTTCAAGTAGTTCCAGTGCTATTTTACTATCACCACCGCCACCGCCACCCTCAATCTCTTCGAACGAGGACTAGGATGATGATCAGGATAAAGACGACACTAAAGACTATAGCTGATTGTTTTAGTATAGTTGAACAATATATTGAGAATTATAGTTGATGTATCAATACACTTTGTTTATGTTTTGAATTATATTGACTTGCTTGTTTATAGTACTTTTCTTTTAGTTTGATAATACGATGAATTTATTTTTTTTAAAATATTATAAATATTCGAATACAAATTAGATAAAAATTTGTATTTATTAAATTTATATTTATTTTGTATGAAAACAAATTTATTTTGCAATGGAAAAATCTAAAAAAAATTATTTAACCTTACTGACGGATTTACAGACAAAAAATCTGTTGCCAATTACTGACGGAAAATTCGTCAGAAAATCTGTCTGTAATTACCGACAAAAAATCCGTCGAAAAATCCGTCTCTAATTACAGATGGAAAATCCATCGGAAAGTTTGACATTTCAGGAAAACAGAGGGAAGAATTTACCGAAGAAAAATCTGTCGGTAACTGGTAAAAATCCGTTAGTAATTTTCTGACGAAAAAAATCCGTCGATAAATAGTTTTCGATGAGGCTTTTATAGAGGGACAAAATCCGTCGGTAATTTCGTCAGTAACTAAAAATTCGTTTGTAATAAATACTAACTCTGTCTGTTTTAAGCAATTTTTTCGTTGTGATGACCTTCAAATAGTTTCAGGATAGATTTAAAATATTCCCAACAAATGTGAGTGAAAAAACAGTGAGGAGATATGCTCAGACCTATATTATCATGTTGCTCTCCACTTAGTTGTTTGATGACAAGACTGGAGTATAGGTTTGCCTTTAGTGATTTTCTTTTGTGGCCAACAGGCTAAATTAGTTAAGGAAATACAGTTGCGCGCAGTTTAACAGCTCTTTCCTAGTCGAACAAATGCATGTGTCAAGGAACGTGGTGCAACTAGTCGGGGCACATTAATTACTCCTGTCATGAATATTCTGGTAGTTCCCACTCTGAGGCCATACGATTTCAATAGATTTTTATGGTTTAAGCATCTAAGTATGCTTAACTGTTTTATGTTTGTGATATTCATATAATTGTCTGAGTGTATTTAAGATGTATTTATACACCAATACATATTTGTTAGAAACAATAGATCAAGCTGAAGAAAGTATTTTTTGTGTATTATTCAGTATGATGAAAAGTACAATATACAATGGATATTTATAGGTGCTAGATGAATCAAAGTAATAAAGGCATAGAATCCTATAATTAATATATAGATATGTTATATAAATATAAATGATACTAATTGATCTAAATTGATTCAAATGATTCTCTAACATCTCCCCTCAAACTCAAGTAGGAGCTAAGGATACCAGCTTGAGTTTGGATAACAAAGTCTGGAAATGAGTCGGGTGATGAGCTTTTGTGAAGATATCAGCAGTCTGATCCAATGTTCCAACAGTAATGAGACGAACAGCATAAATAAGGATACATTGCCGAACAAAGTGACAATCAATCTCAATGTGTTTGGTGCGTTCATGAAACACATCATTATGGGCAATCTGAATAGCATTACGGTTATCACAAAAAACATCAGTAGGGGACGACTAAGGAGCACCCAGATCTTCGAGAAGCCAACGAACTGAGATAACCTCAGCAGTGGTGTCAACGAGGGCACGATACTCAGCTTCTATGCTTGAACGAGCAGTGAACATTTGCTTCTTCGCACGCCAACAAATGAGAGCATCGCCAAGAAACAAACAGTAACCAGTAGTAGAACAATGATCAGTGGGATTACTAGCCCAATCAGCATCAGAGGTTTGCCTGAAGAGATAAAGAGGAATGGGCAAAAAAATAAAAGCCATGAAATAGAGTGCCTTTGATGTAGTGAAGAATGCGAAGAACTGCCGCATAGTGAGTAGTATGAGGAGCTGACAAGAACTGGCTAAGTACATGAACTGGATACGCAATGTCTGGTCGGGTGACAATCAAGTAGACGAGACCTCCAACTAACTGTCGATAGAGTCGGATTATCCAAAACAGTGCCATCCATAGCGGTAAATCGAACATTAGGCTCAAGAGGAGTAGACTTAGTGCGACTATCTGTAATCCTAACGTGAGCAAAAAGATCTGAAGCATACATAGCTTGAGAGAGATAGATGCCATCATCTGTGGAGATGACCCCGAGACCAAGAAAATAGTTGACGGTGAAGTGAGGCCTTGAGATCAGAGATATCATCAACATCATCTCCAGTAATGATAATGTCATCAACATACAAAAGTAGAAGAACAAATCCACGTTCGCTTTTACGAATAAAATGGGAATTCTTATGAGGGCTAGAAGTAAAACCAAGACTGCATATGGTAGTGCTAAACTTGTCAAACCATTCACGAGGAGCTTGCTTAAGTCTATAAAGTGCCTTGTGAAGGAGACAAACCTTACTAGAAGGACAAGGATATCCCGGAGGTGGTTTCATATAGACTTTCTTTTTCAAATCCCCATTAAGAAATACATTCTTCACATCTATCTGACTGAGAGACCATTTTTTAACCACGGCAATGGAAAGAATAGTTCTAACAGATGTAAGACGAGCGACAGGAGCAAAAGTCTCTTCATAATCAATACCATACTCTTGCGTACAGCCTTGAGCAACCAAGCGTGCCTTATAACGGTCAATAAAGCCATCAGAGCGAGTCTTGATCTTGTATACCTATCTATTGCCCACAACTTTCTGATCAGAAGGAGGATCAACTAAATCCTAAGTGTGTATTTTTTCAAGTGCCCGTATTTCTTCCTGCATTTCTTATTGCCAATTTGGATTTGTGGAGGCTTCTCTGAATGACTTAGGTTCATGTTGATGAAGAATAGTAGAAAAACAATGATAATAAAAAGGATGAGGTGGTGGATTCCTTACCCTAGAAGTACGAGTGGGAGGAGGAGGCATGACGGTAGGAGTGGAATTGCCGTCCGGTCTGGAATCATCCGGATATGGAGAAGGCGGAAGAGCAAAGGCCTCGAGGGATGGACTTGGGGTAGACCTTGTAGTATTATCACTAGGAAAGAGATCAACATTTGGGTTAGTAAAAAACGGTGACAGAGTAAAAGGAATGGACTCAAAAGAGGAAAAACTAGAGAACATGTGATGCTCCCAAAAGACAACATGACGAGATATACGAATGCTGCGTGAGATAGGATCCCAACAACGATAACCCTTATGTTCAGAAGCATAACCAAGAAAACAACACATGCGAGCCTGTGGTTCAAGCTTATTGTGTTCATGAGGTTGAAGAAGAACAAAACAGACACAACCAAAAATACGGAGAGAACTGTAATCGAGATAAGTACGATAAAGACGCTCGAAAGGAGTAGTGTTACCAAGAAAAGAAGAAGGGAGTCTATTGATAACATGAACAACAGTGAGAACAGCTTCACCCCCAAGCACGCTCAGAACAGGAAGAGGAAATAAGCATCGCACGGACAGAGTCAAGAATATGACGGTGTTTACGCTCAACTGTTCCATTTTGTTAAGAGGTACCAGGACAAGAAAACCCGAACAAAGTACCCGGTTCAATGAGAAAATTTAAAAGTTTGGAGTGACGATAATCCATAGCATTATCACGTCTGAAAATTTTAATGAACTTTGAAAACTGAGTTTGAACCATAGTGGCAAAGTTAATATAAATCTGAGGCAACTCATGACGATTAGTCATCAAATAAACCCAAGTAAAACGTGAATAATCATCAATAAAGACGACAAAGTATCGAGCCCCTCCCACAGAAGCGGTAGGAGCGGGGCTCCAAACATCAGAATGAATAAGATCAAAAGGAGAGCAAGCAATAGAGAAATTATTATTAAAGGATAAGCAGGTTGTTTTGCAGTGTGACAAAAAATGCAATCAAATGACTCATTTTGAACTTGACCTAAAACACCCGTAGATATAAGAGGACGCAATTTTGCTAAGGAGCTCTGGGCAAGACGACTGTGCCACAAGTGAAGAGTAGATGGAGAGGAAACAACATAGAGATTTGACATAGAGGGAACATGAAGGTTTTCGAGCTCAAATAAACGTCCGACCTTACAACCAGTCCCGATGATCTTTTCCGTCCGACGATCCTGTACACGACAACCAGAAATAGAAAAAGTGACATCAAAATCGAATTCAACAAGCTGACCGACAGAGATAAAATTAAAATTCAATTTTGAAACAAAATAAGTATCAGAAAGATGAATATTAGACTGTGAAATAATCCCGTGATGGGTTGCATGGAAGAGGGAACCATTAGCAGTGTTGACAGAAGATGTATTTGTAGTGGGAGACAACGACGAAAAAAGATGATGCAAAGAAGACATATGATTAAAACAACTAGAATCAAAATACCATTTTGAATTACCTGGAGGGGCGGAAAGAGTAGCAGGGGTATTACCAGAAAAAGAGAGAAGTTGCTTAAGAAGAGATTCAATATTTGATGGAGAGACAGATGGTGTTTTGAGAGATGTGGAACGGGTGGACTCAGTAGCGGCAGTAGTAGAAGCAGGCACATGCGGAGAGCTGTTGGGACAAGGTTGATACTTGTTCTTATCTGATCGTGGTGGTCGAGTAGGACAAGTAGCAATCAAGTGACCTGAGAGCTTACAATAATGGCAGAACAGTTTCAAACAATTGGAACTAATGTGGCCTTTTTGTTTGCACTTATGACATTCAATAGAGGGACAATCGGAGAAGGAATGTCCAAGCCGGTTACAGTTTCGACAGATTTTTCCCTTTCTGTCGGTGGTAGCAATGACAGTTTCACTTTTAGAACGAAGCAATCCCATGCGCGTTTCTTTAGAATTAAGACGAGGAAGAGTATCTTCAAGACTAGGCAAGGAATTTTGATGAAGAAGAGAAGCCCTGGCCGGTTCATAGTCATCAGTAAGTGCCATCAGAAATTGGATGAGACGTGTCCGGTTCCGATAATCCTCATATGCCTTAACATCAGTGGGATCTCTAAGAACAGGCTCATAAGAGGTCAACTAATCCCAAATAATCTCCATCTGAGCAAGAAATCAAAAATTGCTTGGCCACGTTCTTGCTTAAGGCTATGAAGTTTCTTAAGTAGTTGGTACTTATGAGAGAGATCAGAAATAGTGTAACGCTTTGCCAAATGATCCCATACTTCTTTAGCAGTTTCAAAATGCCCAAACTGTAAATGAATGTCAGGGTAGAAGTGTTGCGGAACCAAGTGATAATCTGATGATTTTTAGAAACAAAACAAGCTGAAGAAAGTATTTTTTGTGTATTATTCAGTATGATAAAAAGTACAATATACAAGGAATATTTATAGGTGCTAGATGAATCAAAATAATAAAAACATAAAATTCTATAATTAATATATAGATATTGTTATATAAATATAAACGATACTAATCGATTTAAATTGATTTTAATGATTCTCTCACATTATTCATAATTTGTTCATAATTCACTGGACCACGTAAAGATCAAAATTATATGTCGGGGCTATATCCAGGTAAATCGCTGCAGGCTATATCAAATTACGTTCAGTGTGAATGTCTTGTTAGTTTGCCTCTCCCTCAAGCGGATTATGTTGGATTACTATTTTCCTATAATATGTGTGTGGTAACTTTTAGCGGATATTATATTCATATAGCTAGTATGTGGTTCCTTCCAATGGACTATATAGAAATCAAACATGATTGAAATGTAACCTTTTGACAATTAGGACAATTAGGTAATATCTTGCGATAAATTAAAAGTGTTTCACATGTTTAAATGACAATATATATGAAAGAGTATTAATATGCTTTTTTTTATGCAAAGACTTTTTCTTAATGAATTTTGTATAGAAGTTTTTTTATTATTTTTTTATGGTGAAAATTTTTTACAATTTGAAGTAATAAAGATCAAGTTCTAAATATTTTTGTCATAAAAATTTTAATATCATGTTATAAATTATTTATTATAAAAATTTAAATTAATAAATAAAAATATATAAATAATTATAACTGTAACATTATATGAAGCTCATTATTCATGAAAATCTTTATTTTGAAAGCACTTACAAAAGAAACTTAGTTTGCAAAATTTCTGTCTATCTATCTATATAATAGAGTTGACAAATGACAAATATCTTTACCTATAAATTTGTCAAACATTATAATAAAATAAGCTGGATGTCTCACGAAATCCAAACATCATACATACATATAGATACCTTGACCTTTGTTTGTCACCTTCCTCGGATGCTGTTTTCACTAATTGTCACCTTATTAGGTCTCAAAACTAAAACTGGCCATCTAAATATCTATGATCTCATTGATGACAATAAGATGGACGACTAACAGTTAAAACCTTAGAACCAAATAAGATCACGAGACATTTAATCCTCATAATAACAAATAGTATATGAATGAAATTAAGACTGATGAAAGCCTAAGGTGGCAACTTGACCTAGCATGCATGCATGCATGCGTGTAGAAGTTGTTCTCTAGACCAATTTATTATTACCTTTGCACAGTAAGAATAATTTATTAACTTTCGCATTATTATTCACTCTAGGTCTCTAGCTACTACTATTATTATTATTATCAATGAAATATACACACTATAATGAAAACTACTTGTGCCAAAAACTTAAAATATATTTAGTTTATATTTATTTTATTTTTAGTATTTTTTATTTTTAAAATTTTATAAAAAAAATAATACAATTTTATTTTATATTCTTATATTTTTTTCTTTACAAAATGCTAAAAACATAAAATACTAATAAAATATAAACAAAAAACAAAATTACAAACTAAATACACTTTAAAATTAAAAATAATATATAAATAATTATATCTCTAATCTTTTCTCATACAAAAATTTATTTTTTAGATTTACGGAATATATATATTCCTGCTAATATTTTTCTTCTTTTAACTGTCAAACAAGGACTAACATATTATATTATTAGTTATATATATATAAGTTTTGGTTTATTTTATTATACAGAGTAATTATCGAATGTGAAAGATTGACTAAATAAGCAAGTGCTCCTTGTCCCATTTGACTTACTTTGCTAAGGTTAGGTTACATTTATACAAGGAAACATGTTTTCAACGGAAACGTAAAGAGAGGTTATGCAAACTGAAATTGACCTTATATAGAAGAGTTTAATTTTGATTCATTTAATTTAAGATGCAAGAAATAAAATTGCATTGGTAATCATCTCATTAATCATATTTATTGAGTTTGAAAAGTTGTTATATTTTATTGGAAAAGTCATGTTTATAACGTAAATATAGTCAAGTCGATTTACACTGATGACTAATGAGATTATACATATTGTATTATACTTGCGTATGTTAACAAGTAACTACCTAACCGCATACCTCTCAAAATTCCATTAATCATGCATATGAACACGCAATTGATCTTTTCAGTTTTCATGCATGAACCTCCCTTTTACGTTATAGATGAAAACCATCCCAGGAACAAACAAAAAGTAGAAATTAACTGCCGAATTCGACGAAGTGATTATCCGGTACATTCCTAAAAAGCGAAACGCGAGAGTTGATCTACTATTTAAACTGACAAGTACTAAGTCGGTCTCCAGAAACCGATCGATAATCTAAAAAGTCATCAAGACACCATTCATCGTGGCCACAACCAGTAGCGGAGCTTGAAACGAAATTTTGGAGGCAGATAGAAGATAATTGTCAAGATGCTTTTGATATGAATCTCATTTAAGATAAGCTTGTCTAACCTCATCTCTCTGATTTGGATAATATTGCCAAATTTGAAGCCATTTTTTAGGGTATCGTTCTAAAGAATTAAGGTCAAACTCATCAGATGTAACTCTTTAAACTTTTAAAGGTTGTATCTTACTTTCTTCGTGATTCATTAAAGTAGAAGAACTATCTACAGGTGTTGATATTGTAAAAGTTATATGTTTTCCTTCAAAAATATTAGCCTTCCTCTTAAAAAATACATCATCAACTCTTTGATTTTTTATGACTATTTTATATAAAAATTTGAATATATATCCAGTAAAATATGTAAAAAAAGAAATTAGAAGGATAAATATTAAAATTTATAATATTTATTGAATTTTTTTATCAATTTATACACATACAATAATATCAATACTTATTGAATATTCTAATATTTTTATCATATAAAAAATTAAATTAAATAAACAGTAAAATATAAAATAATATTAAATTACATAAATAAAAAATACCTAATTTTTTATATTTGAACTCAAAAGTAAAGAGAGTGTTGCTTATTGAATAAAGAGTTGCGAAATGCAAATACACTCAATTCAGTCCAAATCCAATATGTTTTGAATGTTTAAAACTAAAAATTATTGTGCAATAAAAGCAAGAGATGAAGATTAAACTTTGGTATTTTAAGTCATAATAAAATATTTGAGCCAACTGAACTATTTTTTATTTTTTGAAAAAGTATTACTAATTTTTTAATAAAAGTTTGGGGGCATGGCCACCCCTTGTCTGAATTAAGCTCCGCCACTGGCCACAACTTCGACAAACTTAACCGTATCAAATCAGCATTCTTGGACCTTCAGTATCTTGCCGATGGGACCTGCTCGAGGACCCAAAAAAGCAAAACGTTCAAAATGAGAAGCTGCGAGGTATACCACAATAGCGAGCAGCTGTACAAACGAGGACTGTCCCAACCTCTCCTCAAGTGTATAGAACCTAGCGACACAAATTACAAACTTCATGAAATTCATGAAGAATGTTCTGGCCACCACATCGGGGACAAAACCCTACCTCAAAAAATCATCCGAGCATTGTACTTTTGGTCTACCCTCAGCAGAGACTCCCTCTAAATAGTTAAAAGTTGCGAATAACGCCAAGTCCATGCCAACCTTCATCAAGCTTTTCCCCACCAGCTCAGCGTGATAACAGCAAATTACCCTTTTGGAACCTGAAAAATTGATCTCGTGGGACCTTTCTCCACAGCTCCTGACCAGCTTCGATTCCTTAGAGTAGCCATCGACTACTACACGAAGTGGATAGAAGCCGAGGCACCAACCACTATCATGGCCACTCAGTATCGAAAATTTTTCTAGAGACAAATCATAACCTGGTTTAGAATTCCAGAGATCGAAATCTCAGATAATGGAACCTAATTCGTAGACAAACGTTTCAAAGAGTTCCAAGAAGGACTTGGCGTCTAGCAGAGGTTCAACTCGATAGAACACCTGCAGACCAACGTCCAAGTGAAGGCAACCAACAAGGTCATCGTGAAGGACCTCAAAAAATGACTAGATAAAGCCAAAGGCCTATAGGCCGATGAGCTCAACTCCATATACCCTGGTCATACCGAACATTGCCCCAAATCTCAACCGGAAAAACCCTCTTCCTGCTAACATACAGCCTAGTGGCCGTTATCCTTATGGAGATCGGGTACCTAGCCCACAAAGGACCGTGGGAGGACACGATGAGGAAGCAGAGTGGGACCTTGTGGATGAAGTTAGAAGCATAGCACACTTGCGGGATTTAGCCTTAAAACAAAGAATAAGTCTAAGGTACAATTGAGGCGTGATAAAACGAGACTTCAAACAGGGAGACCTAGTCTTACGACGCAACAACCTCGGTCCTCCCACGCTAGGAGAAGGAAAGCTCACCTGCAACTAGGAAGGATCCTACCAAATCAAGTCCATAAATAAAAAAGGAACCTACAAACTAAAACAACTCAACAGGACCAAGTTATCGAGATCATGAAACACCCCAAACATACGACGCTAATACACGTAGGAGAATCCCACCGAACCGATATCTTTAGAAGGTTTAAGGTTCATTCCTTGTTTTGTTATATCTCATACTTTGTTTATAATTACATTTTCTCTTTTTTCTTTTTATCTTTTATGTCATTTTCTTCGGTACTCTTTCCTACCCAACACAGGAAGGTTTTAACGAGATCCAACCTTTAATGAAAAAAAATCATTTCATTCCTTTACCCTTCTATATAAACATTTTTTATGTTTTTACCCATGCAAAATGGTACAAATAGAAACGGGTATCCTGGGGCCGATCATCCCCAAAGCCAACATAATGGATATCCACATAAATAAAATATTGTACTTAAACTGGCCGACCAAGAGGCCCACTATTCATAACAAAACGGCTCTGAAGAAAGCCACTGAAGAAGTATAAAACGCCGAACACATGATTTACAAACCTAAAAAAGAAATTATTCGCAAAAAGGCAAAATCAAATATGCCGAACAAACAGGTTACAAATCTCAAAAATAAAACAAAAGCTACTAAAGATTCACAATCTATCCATCCCTCACGATTCGGAAGTCTCCCATAACAGACACATCCACCTCCGGAACCAACACACAGACCTGGGCCTTCATGGTCTTCTCGGTAACTCAGATAGTGTCCTTGACATCATTGGTCAAACCTTCCTTCTCCTTCTTTAGCTTTGCAACCTCAACCTTCAAAACTTTCACCTCGGCAAGCAAAGAAGCTGCTCCGGACTTGGTGTCGAATGCTTGCTTTCATTCCTGAGATAGCTGGGAGAGAAGCGAGGTCTCTAACTCAAAGAGGCGAAGGATCTCTGAGCCGAGATTGTCAACATCCTTCACGGCCTTCAACCAAGCAGCTTCCGCCGCCTCTAATTGCTCCTTCAGTCTTCCGGATTTCACTTGAGACTAGCGGAACTTACCATCCCAAAGACCTACCTGAGACAACATCGACTCCACCTTCCAGACGATAGTAGCCAATCGAAGAAGGGTGTGGTACACGAACATCGCCTGACTAGCAATGTCACAATCATGGAAGAAGTCCTCAATGCCCAGTAGGAGGTGCAGATCGATGAAGGACAGGGTGTCAAAACCCTTATATATCATGGACGGCACAGGTCCCTCCTCTTCCACGTTTTCCCCACTGCTCTCCTCTGTTGTTCTTTTCCACTTCCTAGTCTTAGGAACCGAACCTCCATGACCTCTACATCATCCTCGACATCGGCTACCCCAGTCGCAATCACCTCTTGAGAAGTCATCAGTGAGTTTAGCTGAGTCACGGACTGAGGCATCAACGACAAGGCCTCACCACCCTCACTCATGGCATCATTCGCCATGGAAGCCTTCAACCTCGCAAGTGTAGACGATCTGCCAGCCGTCTCAACTGAAAAGGGAGAAAAAATTGCATCAAGTTTTGAACTCAGAAAACAAAGAAATAAAAAAAAGAGATAAAACATCAAAAGACCCACCGATGTAAGACCGACATGCCACGGGATCACCCATAACGTCTCGGGGGTTTAAAGACCTATCCCCGAAAATTGCCAACAGATTGTCGGCAATGTCCCTATTCTCGGAAGACAACCACTCGTTGATAACCCGCGTTAGGTATGACGCATTGGCACCAAAATTCGAATACGTGGCAAAGCGACGTTCCCCCTTCAGGGTCAACCAGAAGGGATGGTTCCCACGAGCAAGTTGAACCTTAAAATATTTCTTCTTAAATCCATGAAAGAAACCCCAAAAAAATCCAAAGATTCGCCAATTCGGATGGGCCCAGAACGACACATAACCTTTCTTATGCTTCCCCTCCTTGGTCGAAAGAGTGCATAGAAAGAAAAATAGGAAGACCTCCACACGAGTCGGGAGCCCCAGATACTTGCAAACCAGTTTGAAAGTCCGGATGGCTACCCAACTATTAGGATGCAGTTGAGACGGCACCACCAAACATCGGTTTAGCAGAGCATAAACAAACACAGAGAAGGGAAGCTGCACACCCAACCGCATAAACATAAACTCATAAATCTACATCTAATCAACAACTAGAGGGAGTCATGTTATATATAGCAAAACCTCTCGTCCACCTCGGGAAGTGAAAGCTCGTACTGTCGCTCCACCTCACCGCCTCTACAAACCGCCCTCTCATCGCGCAACTTCTAGAGGTCCTACTCCGTAACCCTGGAAGGCATCCCCAGACATTAGAGGTCACTCAATAATAAACATTCAGAATACCACCGGCCAGAACAACGAAAATTCTAGTGCCCTCAGTTTTTCGCAAAACCATACCTAAAAAAGGGGGCACCACTGTCAGCCCACTCCCCGAAAGAAGAAAGCCATACAAATTCCATAATAATGCACCTAAGGATGTCTATAAAATAGTGGCACCTCTCCTATTTCTCTACCACTACTATAATCATGAAACTATATCACAAGTGATGTTAGATTTCATCTTACATATAGTAAAATTCATAATTATCGTATAAACTCAGTTGCTGAAGCGTATACAAATGTATGGATCTTTCTTGTATACACATGAAATAATTATAAATTTTTTCTTGATACTGGAAAACACACTTCTTGTGTTATAATATATTTTTATCAGTGACGATTCTGATAGTAGTGAGAGAGGCTTAATGCTATGAATTGGCAATAATTTTTCACATAATTAACTTAATCAATTAACTTAGTAATATAAAATAAGTAATTAGGATATGAAAATGAGCTTAATAAATATACATACATTATTTAGAAAAATTAAAGATAATTAGTCTATGTTAGAAATATAATTATGTATGTGCTTTTTTTATTAATTTAAACTTTTAAGAGAGATTATTTCATAATACAGTATTAGAAGAGGCATATTAAAAATATAAGAGTAAAATATTGTTTTTGTCACTAACATTTGGGGTAAGTCTCAAAGTTGTCCCTAACATTTGAATCGTCCTATTTAAGTCTCTAATGTTTCAAAATTGACTCAATATTGTTCTGCCGTTAGGAATTTGTTAACGAAATTGACGGCGGGACAAAATTGAGATGATTTTGAAATGTTATGGAGTTAAATAGGATGAAAATATTGGGGACAAAAATGATAGATAGAAATGAATTTAATTTTATCTTTTACTAATATCAATCTTTTACGGTACATAGTTAATTAGTTATTCAATTATTTTTTAATCACATTTAAGTAAATTACACTTAATTACATTACTTTGATTCTAAATAAATTAATTTTTTTAATAATTTTACTCTTAAAGATTTTTACTCATCATAAAATATTTGTAAAATAACTAGAATCACATTACTTTATTATATATGTATCATTTTTTTTCACAAGTTTATGTACTAGTCATTCTACCAAAATTTTATGATGAGTAAAAATTTTTAAGAGTAAAATTATAAAAAATAAATTTATTTAGAATAAAATTAATGTGATTAAGTGTAATTTACTTAGATGTGATTGAAAAATATTTGAATAAGTATGTACTGTAAAAAATTGATCATATTGAAGGATAAAATTAAAATTTATCTCTATGTATCATTTTTTTCCCCAACGAGTTCGTCCTATTTAAGTCCCTAACGTTTCAAAATCGTCTCAATTTTGTCCCATCGTCAATTCTGTTAATAGATTCCTAACGACAGGACAACATTGAGTCAACTTTGAAACGTTAGGAACTTAAATAGGACGATTCAAACGGTAGGGACAAATTTGAGACTTACCCCAAACGTTGGGGATAAAAATGATACTTTATTCAAAATATAATCATTTATACATTTTTTTATTATCAACTTAATTTTGATAGAGTATGGTGAAGAGACACATAATGATCATATAGAAAGGTGGTTATGATTTTAGTTACACAATGAAAAGTTAGGTGGAAGAGTTAGTTTCATTTTCCTTTCTATTATGATGAGGTGCCAAAGTTTGTTAGTGCCTCACTAGCTTACCTCACATATATAAATGTGTAATAGAATACTTGTTGCTGCTGCTGAATCATAATGAGAATCATAATTCTTCTCTTCTTCTCTCATTCTTCTTTTCTTTAGAAATCTGTTTTTCTCATTCTCACTCACTAGTCTCTAGTGCCTTGTATGGTATCAGAACTTTGGATCTTATATAAACTATGGGGATACCAAATTATTCAGTTTCTATTGCAAACTCAGCTCAAACGACAAGTGCACCAGGATTCACAACAAATCATATCTATATGAAGCTCGATAATTACAATTTCTTGCAATGGAAGGATCAAGTTAAAGCAATAATTGAAGGAAATAACTTACTCAATCACGTCATAGGAGCAAGAATTCCACAATAGTTTCTTGAAAGCAGAGAGAACAATCTATAATTTTAGAGATGGAAGAATCAAGACACGTTGTTGAAATCTCAGCTACTAGCCTTGATGTCCAAGCCTTACACAACTAGAATGGTTGGTTGCATATTCACTTACCAGATCTGGAACAGGTTAAAAAGTCACTTTGCTTCGCAAATTAAAGTTAGAATAATACAGTTGAGAAATAAGCTTAGTAGTACAAAGATAGGTGTTTTAGTGAATGATTACATGTTAACAATCAAAAGTACAATCGATTCACTAGTTTCAGTAGGAAAGATAGTGAGTGAGAGTGAACATGGAAATACAATCCTTCATGGTCTAATTGAAGACTATGCACCTTTCTCACTTCAATTTTAACGAGATCTCAAGGGATTACAGTTGGAGAGCTAGAAGCAGTTTTGTTTTCACATGAAATCATGTTAGAAAGGTTTAGAAAGCTAGAGTTGGAGCATCTATTATAGGCAAATATTGCTTAGTTCAATCACACAAGTCAGTTTGGTCAAAAAGTTATCAAGCAAATTTTGCACAAAGAGGAGGTTTTAGAGGAGGTTTTCGAAACAGAGGTAGGTTTCAAAATTTTAGAGGTGGAAGGCAGTCACATGGCTTTGGTAGAGCTCAAACATCACATTAAGTTTATGGAAGAGTACAACAATCTTACTTAGGTAAGCCAAGAACCTAAAATTATGAAAGATCAATAAACACTGATGGATCTAAAAGAGCACAACACCATTATAGACAAGGCTATGAAAGAATGCAAGATAGACCTCAATGCCAGTTATGCAACAGATATGGACACACAACAAGGTCTTGTTGATACAGGTATAATGATGATAGTGCACAAACTCACTATACACAGCCTCAGTACAGAGAAAAGTATACAGATGGACAGCAACAAGTTGAGCAGCTAAAAAGCAAATTTTAGCAGTATCTTAGCCAATCCTGCAAAAATTGAAGATTCAATCTAGTATTTAAACTCTGGAGCCACACATCACATGACTATAGATACAAAAAATGTGACTGAAAAGGAAAACTATGAAGGCATAGATCAAGTTGTAATTGGTGATGGTATAGGTTTGGCTATTAATTATGTTGGAAAAGCATATTTCAAAACTAAATTGAGCTCCAAAAATCTAATAATGAAAAGTTGCTATTAGTACCAAATATAACAAAATATTTACTCAGTATCTATCAATTTTGATGTGATAATGAGATATTTTTTGAGTTTCATTCTCATGGATGCTATGTTAAATCTCAAGATACTATAGAAATAATCCTTCAAGGAGATGTATGTTACAAAAGGCATGTATAGACTTCTCAATTTTCGTCCAGTGCGCACACTTTTTGCACTCATCAGTTTAGTAGAAACAGAAGCAAATAAGTATAGGCCTTGGCATGCTTTACTTGGACATGCCTCAGCAACTATAGTGTCCAAAGTCTTAACGCTTTTCCCTTTCACCAAATAAGTCAATATACAGTTCATGTTGCATTGGCAAGTCTCACATTTTATCTTTTTCTGAGTCTGAAATAACTTACAATGCTCCTTTAGAACTTATGTACTCTAACATGTCCAACTCCCATTTCTAATTCTAATAGAAACAATTACTTTGTTAATTTCAATAATGCATATTCCAGTTTCACTTGGTTATATCTCATAGAAGTAGAGCTTAATTGAAATTAGTTTTCATGCATTTTCAATATATGGCCGAATTACAATTGAATGCTAAGCTCAAAATTTTTCAAAGTGACAATGCTGTAGAATATGCCAGCCTCTCTAAAGAACTACAAGCATAAAGGATAGTTCACATGTTTTCTTGTCCTCATATACATCAGCTGAATAGTATAACTAAACAGAAGCACAGACATGTTGTTGAGATGGGTTTAACAATGCTTGCTGCAGCCTCTTTATCTATCAAATTCTGGGAAAAAGCATTCACTACAGCTGCTCAGATTATCAATATTCTTCCTACATCTGTATTGAATGGAGTTTCACCAACTAAGAGACAACTTGGCAAGAAACCACCTTATGAAAACTTGAAGGTGTTTGGTTGTTCGTGCTTTCCACACATGAGGCCTTACAACAAGAACAGCTGCAGTTCAAATCCTCACTTTGTGTTTTTCTTGAATATGGCACCAGTCATAAGGGATACAAATGTTTACTTAGGTCTGGCAAGATAGTCATTTCCAGAAATGTAGTGTTTGATGAAGATCATTTTCCCTTTAAAGATCCACACTCAGAATTCAGCACTACAGATGAACTGCCTCAAGATTTAACTATCTCAAAGCTGCCACCACTACAAATCGTACTAAGTTATCTATTCCTACGCAATGTCAAATTTCCTCTACAATCAATTCATTAATCAGAAATGCCATCACTCATTAACCTTCCAATAATACAGTAGCATCATTTACATAATCTTAGCCTTCTCCTGTTACAAATTAACACTACCAAAGTTAGCCTTTAACAAATTTTTCTTAAGACACTCAAAATATCTGTTTTTCCTACCATCCCCCACCATCTGTGGAAATCTATCAATTTTCACCAAGCTGCATTCAACCAACCCATTCATCCCTTCCATCACTTAACCCTTCCTTACATAACATTTTAATAAAAAGTAAAATTGGCTCTTTAAAATGAGACTTTTCAAGCCAATGTTAAACCTAGAAATGTGCAGCAAGCATTAGCTGATCCCCAATGGAAGGAGGCCATGGATGTTGCATTTGAAGCTTTAAAGACAAATAACACATGGAAACTAGTACTACTCTCTATTGGCAGAGAAGCTATAGGCAATAAATGGGTTTTTAGACTTAAATACAATGCTGATGGAAGCCTACAAAAGCACAAGGCATGCTTAGTGGCTCAAGGATTCTCCCAAAGACCAAGTTTTGACTATATTGAAACTTACAGTCTAGTTGTGAAGCCAACATCAATTCGGATCATAATGTCCATAGCTCTGGCAAGGAATTGGTCAATTAGGCAAGTTGATGTTAATAATGCATTTTTACATGGAGAGCTCACTGAAGATGTTTATATGAGGCAGCCACAAGGGTACATATTTTGGTGACAAGATCCTAGTTTGCAAGCTTACAAAGGCTTTATATGGCCGTAAACAGGCACCTAGAGCTTGGTATCACAAGCTTTTCTCAGCACTTCAGAAGCTTGACTTCTCACTAACAAAATCTTATGTGTCCATATTTGTTTAGCAACTAGAGTCCTCCATTACCTATGTATTGATCTATGTATGTAAATGATATTATTCTGACTCGGAGCTCCACTGAAGTCATTGCTACAGTTGCTCGCAATCTCAACTCAGCTTTTGCATTGAAGGATGATGATGGCCAAATCGTCTATTTAGAAATTTTCAAAAAGAATTGATTTGCCGATAGAATAGTTCCAAACTAACAAATGATCATAATCAAAGTTTAAATGATTGTCACAATTCAAATCAATAAAAACTTGGACTTTTAAATCCCGGGTCGTTCTCCCACGGAATTGCAGTAAGGTGTACGTATCATTGGCTATGAGAAAAAGAGGTTTTGATGGCAATTGACAAGAATTTAAAAGACAAGAAAGTAAATAAAAGGGAATTCAAATGGCAAAAAATGCCTTGGAAAAGGTTGAGAGTCAAAGTTTTCTATCCTAGTCATTGACCACAAACATGGCAATTATAAAGAGTTAATCCCACTTAGTCAACCCTAACATCGAAAGTAAGTCAAATAGGCATAATTGATCATAATCTATAAATCCTAGCTAACTCACTAATTAGTTTAGTGAAAGACTAGAGTTAGTAGAAACAAAATCAACTAACAATCCTAATCACCAATCAATATTGAACATCAATGACTCAAGGTCACGTAAGTCCTCAATCCTAAGCCAAGAGTATAAAATCTACTCTATAATTGAAAGAGACATTTTATCAAATACTTGGAAGGTATAAAAGGAAAATATAATAAATTGTATGAATTACAAAAGCTATAACTACCAAACTCAAAATAGCAATAACAACAATTCAATTAAGCATCAATAAGATGAAAAATATCAAAATTGTATTAAAGGAAATTAAAAATTCAACAAGAGAGTTCATAAACTAAAATTTAACAAAAGTAAAAAAACTAAGAGAATTCATATAATAGAACAAGAAAATATAAAGAAAACTAAACTAGAACAAGATTAAAATCTAAATCTACAAAACTAGAACAAGATTAAAATCTAAATCTAAAGAGAATTTAAACTAAGAAACCCTAAATTCTAGAGAGAAATTAGAGCTTCTCTCTCTAGAATTCTACCCTAAAACATACTAGAAACTTAAACTAAAGCTATTCTAACACTCCTCGGCTGATCCTCCCTTGGTCCATGCCTCAAATGTTTCATAAATGAGTTGGATTGGACCCAAAATTGGCCTAAAATCGTGATCCACGTGTTCACTTAAGTGAATCCTGTGTAGCAAGTCGTGCGTACACATGTGTCATGCGTATGCGCAACTTGGACAACTTGCAAAAGACGCGTACGCGCAACTGAGCAGATTTTCAAAACTCATTTTCTTCGTGAATTCTCCACTTTTGCATGATTTTTTTTATTTCTTCAAGTCATTCTTACTTTCAAAACCTTGAATCACTCAAACAAACATATCAAGTCATCAAATAGGAGAAAAGTAAATTAAAAGTGACAATTTTAAGCATAAAAAGTATGTTTTTCAAAATTAAGTACAATTAGGGAGAGATTCACAAAAACATGCAATTTCAAGGAATAAATGCTATGTAAGTTGATAAATCCACTCTTTTCAAGGTAAAAATAATCGTAAAATATGAATTTATCAATTCTTCCACATTTAAACAAAAGCATTTCCTCATACTAAGCATTAGAAAAGATGAGATCAAGGGATATTCACACTTATTGAAAATAAACTATCTATATCTATTCTATCTATCTACGTGTATCTATTTATATCTATTTGGTCAAAACAAATCAGTTTTTAAGAACACATATAAACATATAAGGCTAATACACTACAGCTATGAAAACAATTCCATGAATCAATTTGAGTTCTAAAAGATATAATATATAAAAAAGTCGAAACATAGAATTGAGCAATCAAACCCCTCACCGGAAGTTTATACTCTCTAATTGCTCAAGTGTATAGGTTTGATTCACTCAATTCTCTTCTAATATTGCTTTCTAAGATTTATTCTCCATCTATCAATCAACAATTATTCAATGTATGCGTGCAAGTGTCATGAGGGCTTTTCAAGCGTTGTAATGGGGTGAGAGTCAAGGTCAGATTGTATGATGACTAAGTGGACTTGAAATTGAATCTTTAATTAACTTAAACTCCCACCAAACCTATGATAACCTATTCAACTCTAATGCAAAACCTAGTTACCAATTATTCATTTTTTTCTACACAGTCATGCATTCTTTTCAATTTACATCGTATATGCATTTTATTTTTTCTTCCAACTTTACTTTTGGGTAACATTTGTCCCATTTTTTATTTTTTTATTTTTTTATTTTTTTCTTTTAAAATATATTATATACATAAAGGATTAATGCATATGATTTGAGCATTTAATGCATGAATATGTACCCAATTTTTAAAATTTTCAGCAAAAATCCAAAATACCCAATTTACTCTCTACCCATGTTCTTAACCTCCATTCTCCTATACTTAGATGATGCACACTCACTAGTCTAAGTTAATTAAAGCTCCAAATTAAAGACATTTATTATTTTTACTTAGGGGTGGTGATGTGCTAAAAATTTAGAATAAAAGGGGATTAAAAAAGGTTCAAAATTGGGTAACAATAGTAAATATAAAGGGTAAGACTATTTGGGTAGGTGAGTTCTAATGACATAAGGCATCGATCATGTAAATGCATAAATACACCAAATATTGGACATAAAGAATTAAACAAATCAAGTATCAGAATCATAGAGAGAGAATATGTAACACCCTACCATACAGAGTCTTATGCTTAAGTCATAATTCAGAGATGGCAAGGTATTACGACCTCTAAAATAAAAACTAGTACGTATAGTAGTATGAATGATTGATTATAACTAGGAGCCTTTGTAGAAAAAGGGGTAAACAAAAATCGCAACTCTAAAGCGCAACACTCCGATCGATAACGTAACGAACAAGGATAAACCAACGCGAGATTTATATATATACAAAGGAGTGTCAAAAACAGGAATATCAAGACTCAAGATCCGGCTGCGAAGATAACCGGTCCGAGCATAGCAATATATACATATGATAAAAATAAGGAAAACCCCAAAGGAAACCCAAAGGGACACAAATACATAAAACTTATTCTCCAAAATCTCCCATAAGAGGAGTCATCACATTTTGTATTATTTAATGGAGATAAAAGCATCTAAGCAAAACATATAAACCAAAACGTGGTNATACATAATAATAGAGGAAAGCCAAAGGCAATCCTAGAACTTCCTCCAGATAATATCAAAGCTTATAAACAAGCTAAACCACATAAGGGCATCTGACTAAAGATCATTCAGTCTAACTAATACTTCCCTTTCCAATTCCTTCAGACCTCCCAACCACCAGCAGGAGTATAATGTAGCAAACACAGTTATATCAAACAAGAAATATACAAATAGGAACAATTAAGGCATTTAGACAATTAGCAAATAATATGCAGTCAAGTAGGCAATCTCAAACAATTCACATAGTATGCATATGATGAATGCCTATCCCTAGTGGCTGATGATATCATCTGTTGGTTATAGAGCCAACCCGACAAGTCCTGGCAGTTAACCATTGGACTGTCCCTCTGTCGTGTCTCCCCAACTTGAGTCATGCTCATTATAACTTGATCATAATCATGATCGATATCCATCACCCTCACTGGTGAATATTTATCCATCACCATCACTGGTGAATATTTATCCATCACCATCACTGGTGAATATTTTTGGGGGTGAGCTCGTCCAGAAATTTTATAGTGCCCGGCCACCCTGACGACATAGGGTCAAAAGAGCTTCAAGTCTCGACCTGGAGCACGTGGTGGCTAGCCATTGCTTTCTCCCAGGGAAACACTCATCTCCGATAAGGGAAGTGCAACATTCACAATTCATTCAACAGCATATATATGCGTTTATACATAGCCATAATCATGGCCCCGCCGTAACACGGCAATAATCCAGCCATCCGGCTCACGGTTAAATCCATAACCAGCCGTTTCATTAACAATTACAGCCTTTTGGCCTATGGCATAACAACCACTTCCACCACCATCCTCCGCATCTCACATAATCATGCTTGATCCTCATTGATCATTCATTTTCCCCTTGCT
>NC_029775.3:25443358-25450777 GCF_000817695.3 Arachis duranensis
ATAAGTGGTGAGATCGGAGGCTTAGAAGTATGAGATTTGGCTTTTAAAACTCAAAAATCAACTTTGGGATGAAAACAGGGCTACGCGTACGCGCACTCCACGCGCACACGTGGATTGCCTCAAAAACTCATCGACGCATAAGCGTCATGCACGCTAACGTGTGGATTGAAAAATAGCCAAACAACGCGCACGCGTCAACCACGCGTACGCGTGGGTACTCTCGTGCCGCAGGCACAAAACTGGCACAGTTCTGGTATAACTCTCTGGAAAATAGCTGAACATTGGGTGCAGCACATTCGGCGCGCCGGAAAATGGCTGGGCATTGGGTGCAGCACAATCGGCGCGCCCGCGCACATCACGCGCATGCGTGGATGGCGCTTTCTGGAAGATTGACGCGTACGCGCCAAGTGCGCCTACGCGCGGGGGGTCATTCTGCTAAAAGTTTTTCTAAGTTAAAAGCTGCAGAATTCACAGTTTCAACCCCCAATCTTCCGACGGACATAACTTCCTCATTTTAAATCGTTTTTCACCCGTTCTTTGAACGGCAGGGACATCCCGGATCCAATTTTATTTCTAAACAGATTTGGCACAAAACAGAGATCCGTAGTCCAAGTTATGTCCCGTCAAAGTATGTCCAAAAACCATGTTTTTCATACAAAATCACAACATGCCATTTTCAAAACAAGCCATATTCAACTCTTTTCAAAATCAATCAAAACATGCCATTTTCATCCCTTTTCTTTGAAATCAATCAAAATATATCAATTTCAACATCAAACCTCCTCAACTCACACATTGACACTTTACCACAATTTATCAAAATCACTATCTCATCATTTTAACCCACTTCACCTAAGTGGCTCAAACTCAAACATATTGACATCTCATATACTCTTCCTCATGCCAATTTTCAACAACACCAATTCCAATAAATCATCATTCTACATAATCAATATCATACTCACCATCAACATGGTTTCACCCACAATTCAACCATAATCAATCATCAAGCATATATCGCAACATGCATATTTCTCATACAACATACCATCAAGGCATCAATAATCATCATCACATATATGACCACATCATATATCTCAATCATTCAACAACATCAACCATTCAATGCCTATCTTAGGGCCTCTAGCCTAAGTATTTCCTACCACATTACATATTTGATACGGGAAACCGAAACCATACCTTAGCCAATTTCCCAAGCTCAACCGGAGTACTTCCAAACCACTTATCCACAAGCTCTCAAGGCCTCAATACCTCCAAGAACAGATTTTTCACCACCAAATCCCTTTTTCAAGCTTTTCAAAATCATCAATCAAGCTCCAATATTCACATATACACAACCTAAGCCACAATCATCATACCCATACACAACATCTCAATACCCAAACATCATAGAAGTACAAAATTACACTAGGGTTGAGAATCGTACCACACCCAAGGTCCAAGGAGACAAGATTAACCTTCTCCTTCAAGAGCGTTGGGTCCTATAACATCAAAGAGCCCAAAATCTCAACATTTTTGCTCATAAAACTCGAAAACAAGGCTGGAATTTCGAAGAGCAAAACGTGGCTTACCTCAAGATTAATTGTATGGGTTTTGTAGAGCTCTCTGCGGTGAACGCGTGGCTGCAAACGGTGCGGCAATCGGAGCTCTAGATCAAAAGTTATGGTGGTTTGAAGATCAAGTGAGAGAAAGAACTTGAGAGAGTGTTCTTCCTTCCATGGCCTCCATTTTCAGCATGTGAGTGTGTTTAGTGAGGAGAGAGAATGCTGAAAACTAGGGTTTTGGTCTAGTTATGTTGGGACAAGGGCCCACTTTGGGTCTGGTTGGCCCGGTTTGGCCCGTTCGGTCTAATCTTGGTCCGAATTCTATAAAATTGGTACCGAAATTCTCGTCTCAATCTCCTCTATCACATTTAGCCATAAAAATCACATTTTGGGCTTTCTAGAATAAATTCTCATTTATGGGTTCATTAGCCGTTAATTAACCGGATTTTACATTCTACCCACCTAATTGGGAATTTTGCCCACAAAATTCAAATGCAATTACCTGAGAATAAATGCGGATAATCCGTTCGCATCTCCGACTCAAGTTCCCAAGTGTGTTCCTCAACACCGCCTCGACTCCAAGCCACTTTGACTAATGAAACCTCTTTTCCACGCAACCGTTTGATACTAGTATCATCACTTCTGATTGGAGCCACTGGAAGTGTCAAATCTTCCCTTAACTGAACCGACTCAGGTTCTAACACATGGCTAGCGTCAGGAGTGTACTTCCGAAGCTGCGACACGTGAAACACGTCGTGCAGGTTCGAAAGATGAGGTGGTAGAGCCATCCGATACGCCACCGGTCCAATCCTCTCCAGGATCTAAAATGGACCAATGTATCGAGGATTCAACTTCTTTGCTTTAGTCGCCCTACCTACTCCTGTGGTCGGAGTAACCTTAAGAAAAACATGGTCTCCTTCCTCAAATTCTAAGGGCTTTCGCCTCTGATCGGCGTAACTCTTTTGACGACTCTGTGCTGTAAGCATCCTATCACGGATTTTCCTGACTTGTTCAGTGGTCTCAGCTATCATTTCCGGCCCCAACAAGCTTTTCTCTCCAGCTTCATACCAACATAGTGGAGATTGACATTTTCTCCCATACAAGGCCTCATACGGTGCCATTCCATGCTCGCATGATAACTATTATTGTATGCAAACTCCACCAATGGCATATACCGATCCTAACTCGCCGGTTGGTCCAAAACACAAGCTCTCAACATATCCTCTAGTGTTTGGATCGTCCTCTCAGATTGACCATCTGTTTGAGGATGGTAAGCCTTGCTCAAGCTTAATCGGGTTCCAAAAGCTTTCTGAAATGCACCCCAAAACCTTGAAGTGAAGTGAGGATCTCTATCAGAGATTATAGTAGCAGGTACACCATGAAGTCTCACAATCTCCTTTATGTATAACCGTGCTAGCTCCTCAAGGGTGTAAGTCATCCGAATGGACAAAAAGTGAGCTGACTTCGTCAGTCGGTCCACAATCACCCAAATAGCATCAAAACCAGCTCTAGTTCTTGGCAATCCTGACACGAAGTCCATTGCAATACTTTCCCACTTCCATTGTGGAATCTCTAAGGGTTGCAACATCCCGGAAGGTCTTTGATGTTCAATATTTACCTTTTGACAAGTTAAGCACTTTGAAACATATTCCGCCACATCATTCTTCATACCCGGCCACCAAAACATCGCCTTTAAATCATGGTACATCTTAGTACTTCCTGGGTGAATGGAGAATCCACTTTTGTGTGCCTCCTTTAAAATATCATGCCTCAAAGTGCCAACATCCGGCACAATGATCCTACCCTTGAATCTCCATAACCCATCTTTTTCTTCCGACACTCTCCACTGTTTTCCTTGCTCAATAGCCGGTAACACCTTCCATAACGCTTCATCATTTTGATGAGCCTTTAGGAGTTCGGACTTAAAATCACTTGAGATCTCTAATCGGCTCAAACACAAAGTTCCGGATACTTCTCGAGCACCAATTTTCAGACTCTCGAATCCCTTGAGCAACTTCTCCTCTTGAAGCATCATCCAAGCCGCATATAACGACTTCCGACTTAACGCATCCGCCACTACGTTCACCTTTCCCGGATGGTAATGCAACTCAAAGTCGTAGTCCTTCAACAATTCCATCTACCTTCTCTGCCTCATATTAAGCTCTTTCTGATCAAAGAGGTACTTCAAGCTCTTATGATCAGAGAAAACTTGGAACTTAACCCCATAGAGGTAATGCCTCCACACCTTCAAGGCAAACACAACCGCAGGGAGTTCCAAATCGTGCGTAGGGTAACTAACTTCATAAGGTCTCAACTGTCGTGAGGCATACACCACCACATTATGATGCTGCATCAGCACGCACCCTAAACCTTTCAATGAGGCATCACAATACACCTCAAATGGCTCATTCGGCTCGGGTAACACTAACACAGGTGCAGTGGTCAACTTTTTCTTCAATGTCTGAAAGCTCTCCTCGCAATCAGGAGTCCAAACAAACGGAGTGTCTTTGCGGGTTAACTTTGTCATTGGCAAAGCTATCTGTGAAAAGCCCTTGATAAACCTTCGATAATAGCCAGCTAAGCCCAGAAAACTCCTTATCTCCGTTACGGTGGTTGGTTGCTTCCAATCCATCACAGCCTCTACCTTAGTTGGATCTACGGCTATTCCCATCTTACTCACCACGTGATCTAAAAACTTCACCTCACTCTTCCAAAACTCACACTTAGATAGTTTTGCATAGAGTTTCTTCTCCTTTAGAATCTGCAACACGGTCCTCAAGTGTTCCGCATGCTCTTCTTCAGTCTTGGAATAAATTAGTATGTCATCAATGAAGACAACAACGAATTTATCCAGAAACGGACGGGAAACTCTATTCATGTAATCCATGAATACCGCAGGAGCGTTCGTCAACCTAAAGGACATTACAGTGTACTTGTAATGACCATAACGAGTCCTGAAAGCGGTTTTAGGGATATCCTCACCCCTCACCCTTATCTGGTGATAGCCGGATCACAAATCGATCTTGGAGAAAACTCCAGCTCATTGTAACTGATCCATGAGATCATCAATTCTCGGCAACGGGTACTTATTCTTTATTGTGACCTTGTTCAGCTGCCTGTAATCAACACAGAGCCGTATACTCCCATCTTTCTTCTTTACCAGTAGCACTGGCGCACCCCACGGAGAGACACTTGGTCGGATAAAATTCTTACCCAACAAATCCTCTAACTGAGACTTTAGCTCGTTCATCTCTAACGGTGACATCCTATAAGGAGCACTTGAGATTGGTCCCGTCCCGGACACCAATTCAATAGCAAACTCAACCTCTCGGTTAGGTGGAAACTCATCAATATCATCGGAAAACACTTTCGGAAACTCACACACAATCGGAATCTATTCCAACCTTTGATCATCACCCGAAACACCCGCGGCTAACAACAGGATACCCTGACATTCGGTTCCAGAACAGTTCACCATCATCGAATTCAAGTAATAATTATTCACCACGACCAGCCCTTCTGTATCTTCCGGCATAAAGTTCACCGACTTTGTAGAACAATCTAGCAGAACATGGTTCTTAGATAACCAGTCCAATCCCAAGATAAGATCAAGACCGATCATCGGTAAGCAGATTAAATTATGAATAAAATCACGCTGCTTGAACCTAAAGGAAACTTCCGGGCATCCTAGCCTAGTTACCGTGGCTTCATAGGTAGCATTGTACACTCTTAGATCATAACCTAAGGTTACGATCTTCAATCCTAACTCATGGGCTTTCTCAAATGCAATGAATGAATGTGATGCTCCCGAATCAAATAAAGCATTTAAAGTTTGACCAGCTATTTCACAGTTACCTCGAATGAGTGTCTCAAATCCCTCAGCTCCTACAGCTGAAGTGGTGAACACCCAACCAGTCTGTTGTGCTTTTCCAGCACCTTGTTTCTGCTTCTCAAGACAATTTGCAGCTTTATGCCCCGCCTTTTCACAATTGTAGCACAAACCCCATCCGGCCCTGCATGGTGCTCCTGGATGGTGACTTCCACATCTAGTACAAGCTTGATCATTCTGAGGCTGCTTCCCAAACTTCTTTCCTTGGGAGTTGTTGTTGTTGTTAGGCCTCCTGAAAGAGCTTCCCCTCTTGAAAGACGGACCTCTAGGTGCAAAGCTCTTCCCTCGGTTCTGTGGGAATGATCCTTTCTGACTCCCTTTCTCAGCAGTTGCCCTTTTCACACACTCTTCAGCAACCCTACACTTGTTCACCAATTCGAAGAAAGTCCTAATCTCCATTGGTCCTACTGAGCCGAAGATATCACTCCAGAGTCCTCCTTCATACTTAACACACTTCCACTCCTCATATTCCACCGGAGTCCCTTGGCACATACGAGAGAACCTGAACAGCTCCTCAAACTTGTCAGTATACTCTTATATGGACATGGTACTCTGCTTCAGCTGTAACAATTCAAGTTCCTTAGCCGTCCTAGTAGAAGTCGGAAAGTACTTCTTATAGAACTCTTCTTGGAAGACATTCCAGGTGATATAGTCATCACCCTGCTGCAGAAGACGTCGGATGCCTTGCCACCAATGCGATGCTTCACCTGTGAGCATATAGGTAGCAATTCGACAAGCTGTCCTTCAGGTACCACTTGTGCTTGTAGTGCTCGCTCTATAGCCTGAAACCATGTATCAGCCTCAGTCGGGCTAGTAGTTCCCTTGAACTTAGGCGGATTAACCTTCAAAAAGTTTGCTAGCATCATCGGGCCTTGAACTCCACCTCCATCATTACCATGGTTGTTCATCTGTTGACCAAGAGCCTCAGCAGTGGCTTGCATAGCAGCAGCCATGTTCTCCAACGCAGTCATAAAGTTCACCGGGTCATTAGGGTTACTCTCCGGCGCACGAGCATTCGTACGACCTCTCACACTACCTCTACCGTGTCCACGAGGCGCCATCTGGTTCCTATACACACCAAACAATCGATATTAAGTTGATCAGTCTCAATATCGGAAGTCTAGTGCTTCAAAGTCCCAAATGCATGCTCATGAACGTTTATGCCAATTATATCAAGTAGATATACTAATAGCACATAACACACACACAGAGAATGCATAGAAGCATAGTCAGTCCATCCCTCAGACTCTACAGGAACGAACTGCTCTGATACCATAATGTAACACCCTACCATACAGAGTCTTATGCTTAAGTCATAATTCAGAGATGGCAAGGTATTACGACCTCTAAAATAAAAACTAATACGTATAGTAGTATGAATGATTGATTATAACTAGGAGCCTTTGTAGAAAAAGGGGTAAACAAAAATTGCAACTCTAAAGCGCAACACTCCGATCGATAACATAACGAACAAGGATAAACCAACGCGAGATTTATATATATACAAAGGAGTGTCAAAAATAGGAATATCAAGACTCAAGATCCGGCTGCGAAGATAACCGGTCCGAGCATAGCAATATATACATATGATAAAAATAAGGAAACCCCAAAGGAAACCCAAAGGGACACAAATACATAAAACTTATTCTCCAAAATCTCCCATAAGAGGAGTCATCACAGTTTGTATTATTTAATGGAGATAAAAGCATCTAAGAAAAACATATAAACCAAAACGTGGTCCCGAGAACAAAGGATCTTCGCAAATCTAGAAGTCTCCAGCATGCCTCAGCGGGAAACCTCACGTCCTGCATCTGAAAACCACAAAATCCGCATGGGTGAGAACCAGAGGTCCCCAGCATGGTAACAGCTTCCATATATATAATACATAATAATAGAGGAAAGCCAAAGGCAATCCTAGAACTTCCTTCAGATAATATCAAAGCTTATAAACAAGCTAAACCATAT
>NC_029775.3:25450842-25452567 GCF_000817695.3 Arachis duranensis
TAGGAACAATTAAGGCATTTAGACAATTAGCAAATAATATGCAGTCAAGTAGGCAATCTCAAACAATTCACATAGTATGCATATGATGAATGCCTGTCCCTAGTGGCTGATGATATCATCTGTCGGTTATAGAGCCAACCTGACAAGTCCTGGTAGTTAACTATTGGACTGTCCCTCTGTCGTGTCTCCCCAACTTGAGTCATGCTCATTATAACTTGATCATAATCATGATCCATATCCATCACCCTCACTGGTGAATATTTATCCATCACTATCACTGGTGAATATTTATCCATCACCATCACTGGTGAATATTTTTCGGGGTGAGCTCGTCCGGGAATTTCACAGTGCCTGGCCACCCTGACGACATAGGGTCAAAAGAGCTTCAAGTCTCGACCTGGAGCACGTGGTGGCTAGCCACTGCTTTCTCCCAGGGAAACTCTCATCTCCGATAAGGGAAGTGCAACATTCACAATTCATTCAACAGCATATATATGCATTTATACATAGCCATAATCATGGCCCCGCCGTAACACAGCAATAATCCAGCCATCCGGCTCACGGTTAAATCCATAACCAGCCGTTTCATTAACAATTACAGCCTTTTGGCCTATGGCATAACAAGCACTTCCACCACCATCCTCCGCATCTCACATAATCATCTTTGATCCTCTTTGATCATTCATTTTTCCCTTGCTTCACTCGCAAGTTACCACATTCACTAGCTCCTTTTCTAATAGCTAGGCATATCATAATGATTTAAGACATAAGTGGTGAGATCGGAGGCTTAGAAGTATAAGATTTGGCTTTTTAAACTCAAAAATCAACTTAGGGATGAAAACAGGGCCACGCATACGCGCACTCCACGCGCACACGTGGATTGAAAAATAGCCAAACGACGCGCACGTGTCAACCACGCGTACGCATGGGTACTCTCGTGCCCCAGGCACAAAACTGGCACAGTTCTGGCATAACTCTCTGGAAAATGGCTGGGCATTGGGTGCAGCACATTCGGCGCGCCCGCGCACATCACGCGCACCCGTGGATGGCGCTCTCGAGAAGGACGGCGCGTATGCGCCAAGTGCGCCTACGCGCGGGGGGTCATTCTGCTAAAAATTTTTCTAAGTTAAAAGCTGCAGAATTCACAGTTTCAACCCCCAATCTTCCGACGGACATAATTTCCTCATTTTAAATCGTTTTTCACCCGCTCTTTGAACGGCAGGGACATCCCGGATCCAATTTCATTTCTAAACAGATTTGGCACAAAACAGAGATCCGTAGTCCAAGTTATGTCCCGTCAAAGTATGCCCAAAAACCATGTTTTTCATACAAAACCACAACATGCCATTTTCAAAACAAGCAATATTCAACTCTTTTCAAAATCAATCAAAACATGCCATTTTCATCCCTTTTCTTTGAAATCAATCAAAATATATCAATTTCAACATCAAGCCTCCTCAACTCACACATTGACACTTTACCACAATTTATCAAAATCACTATCTCATCATTTTAACCCACTTCACCCAAGTGGCTCAAACTCAAACATATTGACATCTCATATACTCTTCCTCATGCCAATTTTCAACAACACCAATTCCAATAAATCATCATTCTACATAATCAATATCATACTCACCACCAACATGGTTTAACCCACAATTCAACCATAACCAATCATTCAAGCATATATCACAACATGCATATTTCTCATACATCATACCA
>NC_029775.3:25452657-25461575 GCF_000817695.3 Arachis duranensis
CTTAGCCGATTTCCCAAGCTCAACCGGAGCACTTCCAAACCACTTATCCACAAGCTCTCAAGGCCTCAATACCTCTAAGAATAGATTTTTCACCACCAAATCCCTTTTTCAAGCTTTTCAAAATCACCAATCAAGCTCCAATATTCACATATACACAACCTAAGCCACAATCATCATACCCATACACAACATCTCAATACCCAAACATCATAGAACAACAAAATTACACTAAGGTTGAGAATCTTACCACACCCAAGGTCCAAGGAGACAAGTTTAACCTTCTCCTTCAAGAGAGTTGGGTCCTATAACATCAAAGAGCCCAAAATCTCAACATTTTTGCTCATAAAACTCGAAAACAAGGCTGGAATTTCGAAGAGCAAAACGTGGCTTACCTCAAGATTAATTGTATGGGTTTTGTAGAGCTCTCCGTGGTGAACGTGTGGCCGTAAACGGTGCGGCAATCGGAGCTCTAGATCAAAAGTTATGGTGGTTTGAAGATCAAGTGAGAGAAAGAACTTGAGAGAATGTTCTTCCCTCCATGGCCTCCATTTTCAGCATGTGAGTGTGTTTAGTGAGGAGAGAGAATGCTGAAAACTAGGGTTTTTGTCTAGTTATGTTGGGCCAAGGGCCCACTTTAGGTCCGGTTGGCCCGGTTTGGCCCGTTCGGTCTAATCTTGGTCCGAATTCTATAAAATTGGTATCGAAATTCTCGTCTCAATCTCCTCTATCACATTTAGCCATAAAAATCACATTTTGGGCTTTCTAGAATAAATTCTCATTTATGAGTTAATTAACCGATAATTAACCAGATTTTACAGAATAACCAAGAATTAAAATAGTGGTTAAAATAATGCAACCACACATTAAAGCTCAAATCTCACTTTGTTGTGTGTTCTAACTCTTATCTTTGTTCCATAATATTTTTCAGGCAAGTTCAATAAAAGATTTTCAAATTAATGGGATGTTCTATAAAAAAAATTTTTGGAAATTAATTATTTTTACTAAGCTTATTATATGTATGTATGATCTGATTGGATGAAAATAAAAAATCCTAAGTTCTTTTTCCTTATTAAAAATAATAAAAAATATAGATAAAGCTCTAAATATATACAGACTAAACAAAAAATGCAACTACCAAATTCTAAAGGATATAGTAATGAAAAAAATATGTGAAAGTGTTTGGAAAAAGAGTCTTGACAACCAAAATTTTTGCTCTAAGCCTCTCCTACACTTGAATTTTGCACAATTCTCTGTGCGCTCATGATGATTAGGGGGTATGGAGACTTTATGGATTGTCACCTTCAGCTGGTGGATCACCTGACTGCTGCAGTTGAGGAAGAGTTTTCTCCCTTCTCTATTCATTGCGACATGTTCTTGTCTTCTGTTTCCTTTTTACTTATGATTACTCATCCCAAAAAATATAAAACAAAATATATTAAGAGAAGTATCATCTAAGTCAAGGAAGCATAGATTGTTGGAATGAGGTAATAATCACTAAAATGAAGTAAGTTGATCATCTTCTGATATTAATGGAAGCAAGTGTGTGAATTCTAAGTTTGTGTGCGATTTAGAGCTCACACACTAACATTGAAAGATTTATGTCACCATTATTTAAAAGAGATATGTAACTCACTTATTTTAGTGTGCTCAAGACACTTGAATGGAAACTTGTAGCTTAAGATAAACGAGCAAGCAATAAAGGAGCATAAAAATACTCAAGCAAGAATCAAGCAATTGTGAAATGGATAATGAATTGAAATTAGTTGATGTGTAAGGGAACTTAATGAACCAAATGAAATATGAAACTCACACATCAATCAATGACACACGTTGAATTTTTTTTGTTCGCATCACCTAATTGACATAAAGTGGGAAACATGGGTGATATGCAACTTCGTAAAATAGAGATATAAGTTGAAATCAATCACGTAGCAAGCATGGTTCACATAGCTTAAAAAGAACAAAAAGATGTCACTAGGTAAGCTTACAATCCAATTTCACAATTCCACAATTTCAATGCATCAACTTGGTGATGTAGATGAAAACCAAAATAAACAAGTATCACCTAGCAGCATATGCATCAATTATACACAATTGTCTAATAATAGATAGTGAATTCAAATCACATGGTGGCTAGCTACAACATATAATTTAGAAATCCAAAAATATTTCTAAAAGCATTTTTTATAAGTATTTGGTATGCACAAATACCAAGCATTCAAAATTCAATACCAAGCAACAAATTATAACCTCAATCTTAATCCAACAATGAATATTAACAATAATAATGCTAAAATTGCTTCATGCCAATAATCAGTAGCAATTTCTCAGCAGAATCAACAAATCAGTTCAATAATCCAACACTTTTCATCTAATCTAGCCTATCCTAACCACCTATTCTATTAAAATAGAAAATAAAACTAACTAACTAACTAACTAGAATCAAACTAAGGTATTAAAACTACCAAAACAAAAATTGCAAGTAAAAATGGTAACCTAAATGCAGAAACAAAAAACAGAAAAGAGATGAGATGAGTGCTTGATGAACCACTATTTTGTGGTTTATATTGTGTTTAATTGAGTGGTTTTATCAAGCTTTTCATCCACTTATTCATATGATTTGCATGTATTTAAAATTCCTTCCTAAAAATATTCTATGATTGAAAACTTGCTTCCTAAAGACTTTTTAGTTGTATATTTTTATTTTCCTTCGTACCATTCGATGCCGTGATCTGTGTGCTAAGTGTTTCAGGCTTCATAGGGCAGGAATGGCGTAAGGATTGAAGAGGAAGCGTGCAAAAATGGAAGGAACACAAGGAATTGAAGAGATGACCAGCGAGAAGTCATGCGGTCGCATGACTCACGCGACCGCGCGAAAAGGAAGAAATCACAGTGACGCGCTCGCGTGCATGACGCGACCGCGCAGATTGGAAGCTGCACGAACGATGCGAATGCGTGGACGATGCACACATGTGGTACGAGAAACGCTGAGTGACGCGAACGCGTGAACGACGCGGCCGCGTGACGTGTGTGATTTGCAGAATTTTAGAAGTCGCTGGCAGAGTTTTTGGACCGCATTTTAACCCAGTTTTCGGCCCAGAAACACAGATTAAAGTCAGAGAACATGCAGAGACTCAAGACATGACTGAAGATTCAATCACTATTCACAATTTTAGGTTTTAGATGTAGTTTTTAGAGAGAGAGGTTCTCTCCTCTCTCTTAGGTTTTAGGATTAGGATTCCTCTTAAAGGATTTAGGATTTCAACTCTTCATCAGGTTCAATTTTCCTTTTACTGTATATTTTCTCTTTTACTTTCAAATGCTTTAATGCTTGTATTACTTATGTTGCCTATTTGGCTTATGAACCTTTCATGTTAGGATTTTCTTAATTAATATATAGTTTGAGGTATTTCAGACTCATGATTGCTTTCTTCTATTTATGATTTATTTTTCCTTTTGGCTTTGGTTGATTAATTGGTGACTCTTGAGTTGTCAAACTCATCGTGATTGATAATTATTATTCTTGCTGATTAATTTAGATTCCTATAACTCTAGTCTTTCCTTAAGGAGTTGACTAAGACGTTAGGTGTTAAATTAATTTATCCACTTAACTGACCTTCATAGTTAGAGGTTGACTTAATGGTAGCAAAAATATAATTCTCATCACCATTGATAAGGATAACTAGGATAGGACTTCCAGTTTTCATACCTTGCCAAAAGTTTTATTAGTTATTAATTTATTAATTCCTGCAATTTATTTCTCTTGTTCAAAATCTTTTTCAAAACCCAAAAACATTGTTTTGCATAACCAATAATAATTCATAATTCCCTGCAATTTCTTGAGAAGACGACCCGAGTTTTGAATACTTCGGTTTATAAATTTTACTTGGTTTGTTACTTGTGATAACCAAACGTTTGTAAGAAAGGTTGATTGCTTGGTTTAGAAACTATACTTGCAACAAGAATTTATTATAACTTCTAAACCATCAATCTTTAGTTCTTCAGTGCTACGGCGCTATGATGTCACTAAAGCTTGAAGCAGCAAACGTGAGTCATCGGAGGTGGAATGGAGATGGTAATGGTAGGAGGTGGATGGTGTTGAGGTGAGAGAGAAGAGAAAGAGAGACATGGAAAACAAGAACGGAGAAGAAAGAAGAAGAAAAGAAATGGGGTGGTAGGAATAAAGGGGTTGTGTTTTTGAATTGGGGGTTGTACGTACGCATTTGCCATGCGTACGCACAAATTAGGAAAAATGGAATTGGTGCATACGCACAAACCAGAGAGTTCAAATTTGGGGGTGTGTACGCACAAAAGAATTTTTTCTCTTTTTTTTAACCTCATGGGTGTGTATACACAACTGGGTGTGCAAGCACGCATCAAGGGGTGAAATTTTGGGATGTGTACGCACAATAATGTGCCTACGCATGAATTGGTGAAAATTCAGGGTGATACGTACATACAGCAATATGCGTATGCACGAGTGAGAAGCTATTTTTTCAAACTTTTTGCACCAAAATAAGCTCTTTAAACACCCAACAAGTCACCAAGACAATTTCAAACATTATTAAACATGCAAATCTATCAAGTAAACCTATCAAAACTATCTAAAAATGAGATTTAAATTATTAATCAACTATTTACAAAAGGGAATATTAGAAGATGTTACCATGGTAGGGTATCTCTCACCTAACACTTCTAGTTATTGTCCTTAAGTTGGACATTTTAGTGAGCTCTTAACAAGGAGGCTTGTGCTTGAACTCATCTCTAAACCTCCGCCAATGCTTGAATTTTTAATATGCTCCAAAATTTCCAATTAAGTGCACTAAGCTTTGATGAATTTTCAAACAAGTTAGGAGCTCCCAAAATGATGATCACCTTGTATGTCAGGATTCCAAATCTTGTTCTTACACCCGTCTTTTAGTTGATTCTCATGATTCCAGCTGGGTGTCATTACTTCTGATTTCTTCTTTAAGCATCAAATCATCTTCCAAAACTCATTCAATTGACTGTTGCACCATCCTTGGAATCCAAACCTTGAAGCTTCAACCTTAATGAGCATTGATTGATGTTGCTAATCACTATCCATCTTTCTCTTACTCTTCAACCCACAAAGAGCTCTAAGTTGACCATCCATTTCAAGCAAACCATACTCAAGCGGGCTAATAAAACTAAAGGATAAGATTTTTATCCACTCAAATTACGTCTTGGATGGTGGCGACTTAGAAAGAGAGGCTTCCAACGACTTTATCAATATGATTATCACTCTCTTTTGTTCCTCTTAAATGACTTCCACCTCTTGACAAACTTTCTCAAGCTCTATTTCTTGTTCACCAACTTTTTTCTCACATTCTCAATGCTCAAGTTATGTGTCGGAGGTTGTTTACGATCCTCCTTAACATCAATTTTATATCGCAATGAGGAAGATTCAATAATCTCAAATAGCACATTGGTTGGTGTGAAATCATTTTCAATAATGGATATTGTCCCTTGCTCAACTTCTCTTAATCCTTTAACCACTCCTTCTAATTCATTAATCTCAACCTCCTTCACATGTTGCAATTCATACTTCAACTCCTCTTCATTCTCTTGATGCTCCAAGCTCTCTTCCACTCCACACTCTTCATTTAGAGTTGATTCTTTGAATTCATTCGTGGAAGTGTTTGGATTATTGCAAGAGCGTAATGAGGCTAAGTGAGTTAAGACTTCGACTAAGGTAGTCATGATGTTTTCTTGCATCTTTTGGATTTCTTCTTACTCCTGGAGGAACACTTGGAGTACTTCTTCCATTGAGGATTGTGGAGAAAAAAGGGTTCATCATTTGGGAGAAGGTCTTCATATATGGAAGGTGATTCATATTGGTAAGAATATTGAGGTGGTGTATATAGAGGCAATGATTCGATGGATTCTTAGAAGTATTGGTGTTGGAATGGTGGTGGTTCTATATATGATTCATATGGCATAATTGTTCTTGAGGCACATATGGTTGGTGGTATGGTGGATATGGAATAGGATCATATGGAACTATTTGGTGGTGGAATGGGGCTTGAGAGTATTATGGTTGAGGGTGATGTTGAGAGGTGGTTCATAGGCATATGGTAGTAGAGATTTGCAACCGTAGTAAGGCCCACTAAATCTATTGGATTGGTATGTACCATAGGGAGGATTGTGCTCATAGTAGTCCGGACGAGGTTGTTGCCATGAAGGTTGTCCATATACACGTGGCTCCTCCCTCAACTAATTTTCCGTCCCATAGTGTGAACCAATATTGAAATTACCATTTCTTACAACATAGTTACAACTAAACTCAATGCTAAAAGGGTGAGAATTCATAAAAAAGAGAGAAAATAAAAACAAAAAAAAGTATCAAGAAACAAATAAAAATAAACTCCTAACTACTAACAAAAACAAGCAAACAACCAAAAAGTAAACTATTTACATATGCACCTATTCACAATAGCTAATAACATGATACACATTGTAAATTCCTGGCAACTGTGCCAAAAACTTGATGATGACCAAACCGTCGATTTATAATTTCTCAAAAAGAATTGCTTCGTCAATAGTATAGTTCTAAACCAATAAATGACCCTAATCAAATTTTAAATGATTGTCACAATTCAAATCAATAAAAATCGAGAGGTTTAAGTCATGGGTCATTCTCCCACGGAATTGTAGTGAGATGTGTGTATCATTGGTGATGAGAAAAAGGAGTTTTGATGGCAATTGACAAGAATTTAAAAGACAAAAAAGTAAAGAAAAGAGAATTCAAATGGAAAAAATGGTCTTGACAATGGTTAAAAGTCAAGGTTTCCTATCCTGGTCATTGACCATAAACATGGCAATTATGAAGAGTTAATCCCACTTAGTCAACCATAACATCGAGGGTAAGTCAAATAGGCATACTTAATCTTCCACAAATCCTGGCCAACTCACCAATTAGCTTAGTGAAAGACTAGCATTACTGAAAAAAAATAAACTAACAACCCTAAATCACCAATCAATATTGAACATCAATGATTCAAGGTTACCTAAGTCCTCAATCCTAAGCCAAGAAGATAAAATCTACTCTATAATTGAAAGAGGCATTTTATCAAATACTTGGAAAGTATAAAAGGAAAACATCATAAATTGCATGAATTACAAAAGCTATAACTACCAAACTCAAGAAAGCAATAACAACAATTCAATTAAGCATCAATAACATGAAAAACATCAAAATTGTGTTAAAGAAAATTAAAAATTCAACAAGAAAATTCATAAACTAAAATTAACAAAAATAGAAAAACTAACAACTAAAACTAAGAAAATTAAGATAATAAAACAAAAGAATATAAAGAAAACTAAACTAGAACAAAATTAAAACCTAATCTAAGGAGAATATAAACTGAAAAATCCGAAATTTTAGAGAGAAGTTAGAGCTTCTCTTTCTAGAATTCTACCCTAAAACATACTAGAAACATAAACTAAAACTATTCTAACACTCCTCGGTTGATCCTCCCTTGGTCCATACCTCAAATGCTTCAGAAATCAGTTAGATTAGGCCCAAAATTGGCCTGAACTCGCAATTCACGTGTTCACTTAAGTGAATCACGTGCAGCAAGTCGTGCATACGCATCTGTCATACGTACACGCAAACTGGACAACTTGCAAAAGATGCGTATGCAAAAGAGATGCGTACGCCAAAAAGATGCGTACGCATAACTGGGTAGATTTTTAAAACTCATTTTTTTCGTGAATTTTCCATTTTTGCATGCTTTTTCTTTATTTCTTCAAGGTATTTTTGCCTTCAAAATCTTGAATCACTCAAACAAATATATCAAGACTCAAATGGGAGAAAAGTGAATTAAAATTGACAATTTTAAGCATAAAAAGCATGTTTTTTACAATTAAGTACAATTAAGGAGAGATCCACAAAAATATGTAATTTCAAAGAATAAATGATAGATAAGTTGATAAAAATCTACTTTTTTTTAAACAAAAAAATAATCGTAAAATATGAATTTATCAAAGGACCTGGAAGAGCTGCACTATTTCCTGGGAATTAGGTAACCAAGACTGATGATGAAGGATTAATGATTTCTCAAGGTAAATATGTGCAAGATTTACTTACAAAAGCAAGAAAGAGTGGTTGCAAACCATGTGCTACACCATTACCATCTACCTTGAAAATTTAGGCTATAGGAAGTGCAGTATTTGACAACCTTCATCTATATCGTTCTGTCATAGGAAGCCTTCAATATTTGACTGTGACTAGGCCTGACTTGACTTACAATGTGAATAAAGTAGCTTAGTTCATGCAAGCACCACTAGAGTCTCATTGGAAGTTAGTCAAAAGAATATTAAGATATGTTGTAACACCCTACCATACAGAGTCTTATGCTTAAGTCATAATTCAGAGATGGCAAGGTATTACGACCTCTAAAATAAAAATTTAGTACATATAGTAGTATGAATGATTGATTATAACTAGGAGCCTTTGTAGAAAAAAAAGGGGTAAACAAAAACCGCAACTCTAAAGCGCAACACTCCGATCGATAACGTAACGGACAAGGATGACCAACGCGTGATTATATATATACAAAGGAGTGTCAAAAACAGGAATATCAAGACTCAAGATCCGGCTGCGAAGATAACCGGTCCGAGCATAACAATATATACATACGATAAAAATAAGGAAAACCCCAAAGGAAACCCAAAGGGACACAAATACATAAAACCTATTCTCCAAAATCTCCCATAAGAGGAGTCATCATTGTTTGTATTATTTAATGGAGATAAAAGTATCTAAGCAAAACATATAAACCAAAACGTAGCCCCGAGAACAAAGGATCTTCGCAATTCTAGAAGTCTCCAGCATGCCTCAGTGGGAAACCTCACGTCCTGCATCTGAAAACCACAAAACCCGCATGGGTGAGAAC
>NC_029775.3:25461816-25473699 GCF_000817695.3 Arachis duranensis
AGCCAACCCGACAAGTCCTGGCAGTTAACCATTGGACTGTCCCTCTGTCACGCATCCCCAACTCGAGTTATACTCGTTATAAACTTGATCATAATCATGATCTATATCCATCACCTTCACTGGTGAATATTTACGGGGGCGAGCTCATCCGGGTCTTTCACAGTGCCCGGCCACACTTATGACATAGGGTCAAAAGAGCTTCGAGTCTCAACCTGGAGCACGTGGTGGCTAGCCACTGCTTCCTCCCAGGGAAACTCTCATCTCCAACAGTGGAAGTGCAACATTCACAATTCATTCAACAGCATATATGCATTTGTACATGGCCATAATCATGGCTCCGCCGTAACACGACAATAATCTAGCCTTCCGGCTCACGGTTAAATCCATAACCAGCCCATTGGCATCACGGTTAAATCCATAACCAGCCATCTCATTAACAAATACGGCCTTTCGGCCCATGGCATAACAAGCACTTCCACCACCATCCTCCGCATCTCACATAATCATCTTTGATCCTCATTGATCATTCATTTTTCCCTTGCTTCACCCGCAAGTTACCTCATTCACTAGCCCCTTTTTAATAGCTAGGCATGTCATAATGATTTAAGATATAAGTGGTGAGATCGGAGGCTTAGAAGTATGAGATTTGACATTGAAAACTCAAAAATCAACTTTGGGATGAAAACAGGGCCACGCGTACGCGCACTCCACGCGCACGCGTGGATGGCCTCTAAACTCATCGACGCGCAAGCGTCATGCACGCTAACGCGTGGATTAAAATTTTGCCAATCGACGCGTACGCGTCAACCACGCGTACGCGTCAACCATGCGTACGCGTGGGTGTTCTCGTGCCCCAGGCACAACACTGGCACAGTTCTGGCATAAGTCTCTGGAAAATGGCTGGGCATTGGGTGCAACACAATCGGCACGCCCGCGCACATCACGCACACGCGTGGATGGCATTTTCGGGAAGAATGGCGCATACGCGCCAGGTGCGCCCACGCGCAAGGGGCCATTCTGCTAAAAATTTTCTAAGTTAAAAGCTGCAGAATTTACAGGTTTGGACCCCAATCTTCCGACGGACATAACTTCCTCATTTAAAATCATTTTTCACCCGTTCTTCGAACGGTACGGACATCCCGGATCCAATTTCATTTCTAAAAATATTTGGTACAAAACAGAGATCCGTAGTCCAAGTTATGTCCCGCCAAAGTATGCCCAAAAAACCATGTTTTTCATAAAAACTACAAAGTGCCTTTTTCAAAACAAGCAATTTCCAACTCTTTTCAAAATCAATCAAAACATGTCATTTTCATCCCTTTCCTTTGAAATCAATCAAATACATCAATTTCAACATCAAGCCTCCTCAACTCACACATTGACACTTTACCACAATATACAAAATCACTATCCCATCATTTTAACCCACTTCACCCAAGTGGCTCAAACTCAAACATATTGACATATCATATACTATCCCTCATGCCAATTCTCTACAACACCAATTCCAATAAATCATTATTGTACACAATCAACATCATACTCACCATCAACATGGTTCAACCCACAATTCAACCATAACCAATCATCAAGCATATATCACAACATGCATATTTCTCATACATCATACCACCAAGGCATCAATAATCATCATTACATATATGACCACATCATATATTTCAATCATTCAACAACATCAACAATTCAATGCCTATCTTAGGGCCTCTAGCCTAAGTATTTCCTACCACATTACATATTAGATACGGGAAACCGAAACTATACCTTAGCCGATTTTCCCAAGCTCAACCGGAGCACTTCCAAACCACTTATCCACAAGCTCTCAAGGCCTCAACACCTCCAAGAACAGATTTTTCACCACCAAACCCTTTCCAAGCTTTTCAAAATCACCAATCAAGCTCCAATATCCACACATACACAACCTAATCCACAACCATCATACCCATACACCACATCTCAAAACCCAAACATCATAAAATCACAAATTACACTAGGGTTGAGAATCTTACCACACCCAAGGTCCAAGGAGACAAGATTAACCTCCTCCTTCAAGAGAGTTGGGTCCTATAACATCAAAGAACCCAAAATCTCAACATTTTACCCATGAAACTCGAAAATAAGGGCTGAAATTTCGAACAGAAATACGTGGCTTACCTCAAGATTAATTGTATGGGTTTTGTAGAGCTCTCCGCGGTGAACGCGTGGCCGCAAACGGAGCGGCAATCGGAGCTCTAGATCAAAAGTTATGGTGGTTTGAAGATCAAGTGAGAGATAGAGGTTTGAGAGAGTGTTCTTCCCCCATTTCCTCTCTTTTCAGCGTGTTTGGTGTTGTGTGAGGAGAGAGGGTGCTGAAAACTAGGGTTTTGGTCAAGTTATGTTGGGCCAAGGGCCATCTTTAGGTCCTATTGGCCCGGTTTGGCCCGTTCGGCCCAATCTTGGTCCGAATTCTATAAAATTGGTACCGAAATTCTCGTCTCAATCTCCTCTATCACATTTAGCCATAAAAATCACATTTTGGGCTTTCTAGAATAAATTCTCATTTATGGATTAATTAGCCGTTAATTAACCGGGTTTTACATATGTCAATGGTACTAGTACGTTTGGTCTAAAGATTCATAAGGATCCATTTTTAAAATTCACAGCTTGTTACGACTCAGGTTGGGCTGGTGACCCAAACGATAGGAAATCAATTGGTAGTTTATATGTATTTGTGGGAAGAAATCTGGTATCGTGGCATTCAAAGAAGTAAAGAGTAGCAACTAGATCAAGTACAGAAGCAGAATACAGAGCATTGATAGATCTAGTAGTAGAGCTAATTTGGATTAAAGGCCTAATTAATGAGATAAAGTGGTTAATACCAGAAGCACCTATAGCATACTGTGATAATTAAAGTGATATACTTTTAGCAGCAAATCCAATACTGTGCTAAAAAACAAAATATTTTAATTGCAGATACCTTTATTAAAACTCTTCCTTCTATAACATTTGTTCAACTCAGAAACAAACTCAAAATATAGAATATGGTTAATTTAACACCTTTGAGTTTGCGGGAACAATGTAGTGAAGAGATACGTGATGATCATGAAAAAAAAGGTCATGATTTTAGTTACACAGTGGAAAGTTAGTTGAAAGAGTTAGTTTTATTTTTTTTCTGTTATGATGAGTTGACAGAATTTGTTAGTGCCTCACTAGTTTAGCTCCCACATATAAACTTGTAATGGAATACTTGTTGCTGCTAAATCATAATGAGAATCATAATTTTTCTCTTTTTCTCTCATTTTTTCTTTTCTCTAGAAATTTGCTTTTTTCATTCTTACGGACTAGTTTATGGTACATTTCAAATTTAAAAAAATAATTTCATATATAACAATTTATTTATTTGCTTAAACAATCTGATTTATTAGCAAAATTTGTAATTTGATCGACTTGCATGAAATTAGTAAAAAATAATTGACTATCAACTACTTTTAAACTCACCAGCAACTAGCAATAGACTCATAAAATTAAATCTTGATATATAATATATAAAAATAACAAAAAAGAATATATCAAATTACTATTTATTGTTTCATATTTTTGTTGAGTTGTTTGTTCATATTTTTCTAATTTTTTTTATATCAAACTGAATAAGACCATTTCAATAAAAAAAAAAACAGCTTTTATTTTATTGCAAAGAAAAACACAAATTACAAACTTATGATACATACACGCTTTTTTTTTTCATTTTTTTTCTCCTTTTTTTTCTTTCTTTTTCTTATTTTATTTTTTTCATTCTCTTTTCTCCTTCATCATCATTGACAATAATAATAATAATAATAATAATAATATAGTATGATATCTCAATTTTTTTATATAAAATACAAAAATAAAATAGAAACGATACTAGTATTTATTATATAAAACACATAAAATTTATCACAATAAACACAAAATTTAAATTGATTTCCATGCCATATCATAAGATATTTTGTTGTTTAGGAGCTAAGAGTATACAATTCAACTTTAAAATAAATTTATTTAGATAAAATCTTTTATTTTGAAGTAAAAATAAGATACAGAAAAAATTTTGTATCAATAACAAAACATAAAAAAAATAAAGTATGAAGAAAAAATAGAAGAAAAAATGTTAAGAGAAATTCTGGTGTCACGATTAAAAAATTTCGATGTTATTTTTGTTTCTAATAACTTTTAATTGGTTAAGAAATTTCAGTGTCAAAATTTAAAAATTTCTTATGTCAAGTTTAAAAAAGTGTCAAAATTTAAAAATTTTTTATGTCAAGTTTAAAAAAATTTCGATGTTATTTTTTTGATAAATTTTGCACAATTCAAAATTCACATCTTTTTTTTATCATCGTCATCTTATTTTTTTTTCTTCATTTTTTCTTTTTATTTCACTTTCTTGTAATTTTTTTATTTTCATCCACTTAATAAAAATAAAAAAAAAAGATACTGTATAAATATCGAAAGGACAAATGCCCGAACATTCTTAACTTTGGTTCAGTATTGGGATTCACTATTCTTTCACTCTTTATTTATATAATTTTAGAAGTTTCTTAAGTTGAACTTCGTTCTTGAATTTAAATTTGGACTTTTATTCTCTCTAAAAAGTAAAAAAAGAAAAAAGTATTTTTTTGTTATAAAAATAAATAAGGAAGATGTACTAAATATAAAATAAAGATATATAAATAGAAGAGTTTAGTATTAATATAATTAACTTAATAAAGATTATTCATATATTTATATACAGTAACGTGGAGAGAGAGAGAGTGCGTTTTTATTGTTGTGTATTACTTCAAGTGTGACTTCTCCTATTTATATATATAACAAGCCTTTATTTTCAAACTTCATTTATTTGAATTTGTCTTGACAAATGATTCCTTCAATATTGAAAAAGTTAGCCACCCAAGTCATAAGTGGTCATCCATATCTTTATCACAACACTCCTCCTTAAATGACCATTTAAGATTATAATTCATTAAAATCTTACTAAAGAAAAATTCAATGGGAAAAACCTTTAATGAAGAAAAAAGAGTACAAAATCTTTTGTGATTGGGACAGTCTCATTAAAAACTTTGTCAAGAAAAACCCAATGAACAAAAACCTGACCAAAGAAAAAAGAGTACAGTCTCCCACTCTTGTCGACATTATTTAAAATCTTGAAATCGACACATCCCAATCTGATGTACCAATCTTTCAAAAGAGGATTTTGGGAGTGACTTTGTAAATAAATCTGTCAGATTATCACTTGAGCGGATCTTTTGGACATCAACTGTCCTTTAATTTTGAATATCATAAGTGAAGAAGAATTTCATAGAAATATGCTTTGTTCTATCACTTTTAATGTATCCACTCTTAAGTTAAGCAATGCATGCTGTATTATCTTCAAATAGGGCAGTTGGAGCTATTTTATGTTCAATTAGTCCACATGATGACTGAATATACTGGATCAAACTCCTGAGCCAAAAACACTCGCAACTAGCTTCGTGATATCGCTAGTATTTCAGCATGATTAGAAGATGTTGCTACAATCGTCTGTTTCGTGGACCTCCATGATATAGCTGTACCACCATATGTGAATAGATATCCTGTTTGAGATCTCCCTTTGTGGGGATCAGATAAGTATCCTGCATCTGCATAGCCAACTAGTTGTGACTTGGATCCATAGGGATAAAATAATCCTATATCAACCGTTCCATGAAGATATCGAAAGATTTGTTTGATTCCATTCCAATGTCGTCTGGTTGGAGAGGAACTATATCTTGCTAGTAAATTCACAACAAATGATATATCAGGTTGTGCATTATTAGCAAGATACATTAGTGCACCAATAGCACTAAGATATGGTACTTCAATACCAAGGATATCTTCATTTTCTTCTTTAAGACGAAATTGATCGTTTTCCACATCCAAAGACCTTACGATCATTGGGGTATTTACTGGATGCGACTTATCCGTATAAAATCTTTTCAAGATTTTTTTTGCATATGTTGTTTTATAAATAAAGATCCCATTTTTTGTATGCTCGATCTGCAGGTTGAGACAAAATTTAGTCTTTCCAAGATCTTTCATCTCAAACTCTTCTTTTAGAGATTTTATAATTGTTGGAATCTCTTCAGGGGTTCCAATGATATTTAAATCATCAACATACACAGTAATTATAATGAATCCAGATGCAGTTTTCTTTATAAAAATACATGGGCAGATATCAACATTCTTAAATCCGTTTTTGGCTAAATACTCAGTAAAACAATTATACAATATTCGTCCAGATTGCTTTAGACCATATAAAGATCTTTGCAATTTGACTAAGTATAACCCTTGCAAATATTCATTTGATGGTTTAGATATCTTTAGTCCTTTAGAAACTTTCACATAGATATCACGATCTAATGATCTATATAAGTAGGTTGTTACCACATCCATTAAATGCATATGTAGTTTATGATATACGGATAAACTGACCAAATAACGCAATGTTATTGCATCCACTATAGGGGAATATGTTTCTTATAATCTATACCTGCCCTTTGTGAAAAGTCTTGTGCCACAAGTCGAGATTTGTAGTGTACAACTTCTTTTTTCTCATTTCATTTTCTCACAAGTACCCATATGTATCCAACAGGTTTTACATATTCTGGTGTACGGACTACAGGTCCAAAAACTTTGCATTTTGCAAGTGAGTCTAACCCAGCCTTCATAGCTTCTTCCCATTTTGGTCAATCATTTTTTTGTCAACATTTTTTGACTATTCTTGGCTCAAGATCCTTACTTTCATGCATGATATTTAATGCCACATTATATGCAAATATTTCATTGACAATTGTCTTATTTCAGTCCCATTTTTTTCTATAAAGACATAATTTATCAAGATCTCATCATTTTCACAATTTTCAGGTACCTGAATGTCTTTTGGCGTCAAAACTATATCAGAGTTTTGGACAACTGCAGGTGTCTTTACTATGTCTTTATCTTTTTCAACAGGAGTAGTATTTCCCTATTTTCTTTTTCAAAAATTTTTGTCTTTAGAACCCACAGGTCTACCATACTTCTGCTGTGAATTTTTTTTAGTGACCACTTGTCCACCTGGGATATCAATTCAAATTGAGGCATTTTTAACTGGTATATAAGATTTGGTTATTCTCTTTGTATCAAAAAATGTATCAGACAATTTATTTGCTATTCTTTGCAAATGTATAATCTTTTGAAATTCTAGTTTACATTTCTCTTATCGAGGATTTAAATGCATTAAGGATGATGCATTCCAATTAAGTTCCTTTTCAGGAAGCTTATTCTCTCTCCCTAATGTTAAAAATTTTGATTAATCAAAATGACAATCCACAAATCGGGCTTTAAATACATCTCTAGTTTGTACCTTAAGATACCTCACTATAGAGGGAGAATCATATCCAACATATATTCCTAATTTTCTTTGGGGTCCTATTTTGGTGCGAGAATGTGATGTAATGGGAACATATATCGCACATCCGAATATTCTTAAATAGAAAATATTTGGCTGCTGGCAAAAAGCTAATTGTATAGAAGAGAACTAATGATAACTTATTGGCCTCAAACAAATAAGTGTTGGGGCATGTAAAATAGCATGCCCCGAAACTGATGTTGGGAGATTTGTTCTCATAAATAAGGGTTTAGCAATTAATTGGAGGCGTTTAATAAGTGATTCTGCTAACTCATTTTGTGTGTGAACATGAGTTACTGGATGTTCAACGCTTATTCCATTAGCCATACAATAAGCATCAAAGACTTGGGAAGTAAATTCACCAGTATTATCATGACAAATTACTTTGATTAGATTTTCTGGAAACTGTGCTTTTAATCAAATAATTTGAGCAAGTAATCTCGCAAACGCCAGGTTGCGAGAAGACAATAAGCACACATGTGACCATCTTGAAGATGCATCTATTAGGACCATAATATATCTAAAAGATCTACATGGTGGATGAATAAGTCCACATATATCGCCTTAAATCCTTTCTAGGAATTTTGGAGACTCAAATCCAATCTCTACTGGTTATGGCCTTAAAATTAAGTTTCCCTTAGAACATGCAGCATAATAAAATTCACTAGATTTAACAATCTTCTAGTTCTTTAGTGAATATCCATGGGAGTTCTCAATAATTCTCCGCATCATGGTTATTTTCGGATGACCTAATCGATCATGCCAAGTTATGAATTTATTTGGGTTAGTAAACTTCTGGTTTACAATGGCATGTGATTCAATTGCACTAATTTTAGTATAATATAACCCAGATAAAAGTGAGTGCAACTTTTCTAATATAACCATTTTATTTGAATAATGAGTTGTGATATACAAGTACTCATGATTTTCCTCATTCATTGTTTCAATATGATATCCATTTCGGCGAATATCTTTAAAACTCAACAAGTTCCTTAGAGACTTGGTAGATAATAGTGCATTATTTATGATGAAACTTGTTCCTCCAGAAAATAAATTATAGCTCTTCCGGAATCTTCTCTCACATTGTTTGAGCCAATAATAGTATTAATATATTCTTCTTTTGGCGTAAGATGAGTAAAATTTATATTACTTTTGAGAATGGTGTGCGAACTTGTACTATCCACAAGACAAACATCTTCACTATATGTCCATACATTTTCTTCAAAGACAAATAATAATAAAATGAGTAGAAATATTTGCACAGTAAAATTATTTTCTTGATTGTAAATATTTTTCTAAGATGTATAGTGATGACCGGATATTTTATACGCTTTTTGTCATTATTTTCATATAGTTTTTAGCATGTTTTGTTTAATTTTTATTAAGTTTTCATAGGTTTTAGTGTAAAATTTACATTTTTTGGATTCTTCTTTAATTTTGTGTATTTTTATGCAATTTCAAGTATTTTTTTGGTGAAATTGAGGAGTTGGAGCAAAAGTCTGATTCAGAGGTAGAGAAAGTACTACAGATGTTGTTCGGATCTGACCTCTTTGCACTCGAAAGAGCTTTTCTGGAGCTACAAAAGTCCAAATGGAGCATTCTTAATGGCTATGGAAAGCTAACATCCAGAACTTTTCAGCAATATATAATAGTTTATACTTTGCTTTAGAATTGAAGGCCCAAAATTGGCGCCCAACGCCAGCCTCCTGCCCTATTCTGGCGTCCAGCGTCCAACGCCCATAAAGGACCCACTAGCCAGCGTTCAATGCCCTAGAAGTTTTCAAGCACGTGCATCTCAATCAAGCTCAACCCAAACACTCACCAAGTGGGCCTCAAAAGTGGATTTTAGCACTAAAAGATTGTTTTACCCTTCTTAATGTAATCCTTAGTCATTAGTTTAGTATTTAAAGACTTTTACACCTCTCATTAAGGGGAGGACACACACTTTTACATTTATCATTGTATTTTTTATCGGTATGAATTTCTAAACCTCCTAGGTTGAGGGGAGGAGCCCTGCTGAGTTTTATGGATTAATAAAAGTATTACTGTTTCTTTTCAATCCGTGTTTGATTCTCTATTCTAAGATGTATCTTCGTTCTTTATTCTAAGACCGCATGCTTGAAAAACACCCGTGTTCTTCTTGGGTTCATGTGACTACGTAACTAGAAAGCATTGAACCACTAGCTTGATTATAATCTCTTAGACAGCTAATCCACAACTTCGTTGGAAACTTCTCGAGACATCAGTTCAGCCGAGGTATGGGGAGATTAGGGTCTTTGTGGTAGAGGCTAGAACCCAAAGGTGCAGCATTCTCTGATCTGGAAGATTCGACCTTGTCTGTGGCGTTTTGTGTAGGATCATTAAGGAGAATGGACTGCAGGAGCTTCACCCTCAATCAGATTGGATTCACACTAACCCTGGAGTTCAGATCTGGAGGAGCATTGGCGTCCTCTCAACTGGCGTCAATCATATATAGCCTGTCATAGAAGAAATCGTTCACATTTGAAGAAGACAGTAAGACCAGGATTAATCCAGAAGAACAAAGCATCTCCAAACCTTAACCATCTTCTTATCATTGATTATAATCAAATCTAGTAATTCCATGTTTATTCCTTTTATGCTTTTAACGACATGCAACAACTTTTCTATCCGTCTGACTATGATTTACAAGATAACCATAGCTTGCTTCAAATCACAATTCTTGTGGGATCGACCCTGACTCGCTCATGTATTACTTGGACGACCTAGTGCACTTGCTGGTTCAGTGTACGAAGTGTGGGGATTCGTGCGCACCATATAGTATATACTAAAAATTTTATTATTATTATCTTGGCACATTCAGTAATTTTTAAATTCATAAATATTTTATTAAATATTATTTATATACATCGTACTTAAAATTTAAATACATAGAAAATAAAACTTAGTAAGAAGTTTCTTACATTATTTATTTACATGAGTACTTAACAAACTCACATCTTAAAATATTCCATCATTGATCAAATGACCAATGTTTCCTTCAGCATCCTCAAAAAAATCAGATACTTCATAATAAATGGTGTAATTTTTAGCAACATTTAAAATAAAATTCGTCTCCTTTTTTGTCGTCTTTTTTCAAAAATGCTTGATAAAGATCGACTAGGTGCCTTGGGGTACGACATGTACACGATCAATGGCCCTTTTCACCACAATAGAAACATTTATCCTCTGTTGATTTATTTTGCCCATTGTTTCTTTCTTTATCCCACTTCTGGTGAGATCATTTCTTGTGAACATAATTTTTCTTGTTGCCAAAATCTTGCCACTTAGCTCTTCTGAGGTTATGATTTGCCGCATTTGCTTTAGGAAATGGCGCGGCGCAGCTGGGCGTGTTTCATTATTTTTTAAAAGCAACTCATTATTGCGTTCAGCAACAAGAAGGCAAGAGATTAACTCAGAATATTTTTTAAATCCTTTTTCTCGATACTGCTACTGTAGTAGTACATTCGAGGCATGGAATGTCAAAAAAGTTTTCTCTAACATATCATTATCAGTTATATTTTCCCCACATAATTTCATTTGTGAGATGATTCGAAACATTGCTAAATTATATTCACTTATGGATTTAAAATCCTGTAAAAGCAAATGCGTCCATTCATATCGGGTTTGAGGAAGTATCACTATCTTTTGATGATTATACCTTTCTTCAAAAAATTTTCACAGATATGCAGGATCTTTTAAAGCGAGATATTCATTTTTCAATCTTTCGTCAAGATGAAGGCGAAGGAAGATCATGCTTTTGGCTTTATCCTTTTAGGATGCATTATTTTCAGCCTTAATGTTATCTCCAAGATCTATTGAATCAAGATGGATTTCAGCATCTAATATTCATGATAAATATTTGTTTCCAGATATATCAAGAGCATTAAATTCAAGATGAGAGAGTTTTGACATAATGAAAATTTATTACCTGAGTCTTTCTAAAATTTTGTCAGAGTCTCGTGCTGATAACGTATTGTAAAAATAAATAAAAAAGATGTACTAAATATAAAATAAAGATGTATAATTAGAAGACTCTAGTATTAATATAATTAATTCAATAAAGATTATTCATATATTTATATGCAGTAACGTAAAAAAAAAAAAGAAAAACTATTAATAGTGTATAAAGAGAGAAGGGAGCATTTTGTTTGCTGTGTATTGCTTCAAGTGTGATTTTTCCTATTTATACATATAACAAGCCTTCATCTTCAAACTTCATTTATTAAATTTGTCTTAAAAAGTGATTCCTTCTGTATTAAAAAAGTTAGCCTAAATTATAAATAGTCATTCATATCTTTATCACAAATTTACAACATTTTCTATTTTGTTCCTGAAAATTTTGTTTTTCCACACGTGGCACAACAGAGACAAGTTCGAAGTAATGGACTACCAAAGCATAAAGCTAAGCACCCGAAACAAAAATTCCC
>NC_029775.3:25473756-25474113 GCF_000817695.3 Arachis duranensis
AAGAAATTCAAATTCAAAAAAATGGGATAACTTCTTTTAAAACCTTAATTTCCTTTGTTTAGTAAGAAAAATCAAACTTTATTTCGTAATTATAAGAGTCAGAAAATAACTGAAAGGCTTTGATCAGCTCATTGAGCCGCCACTCAGATCAAAGGGCTGATGCCGCCACATACATGACTTACAATGGGCTTCACCACACCTTGATTATTACAGCAATGCAAGTAGGTCATGCTTCATGCTTCATGCTTATAATTATAAGTTATGAGTTATGACCAATTTATACTAATTAATCAAGAATTTAATTTTAATATATTATTAATATAAAATAATTTTTTTGTATATATTTAATTAGATAAC
>NC_029775.3:25474227-25474508 GCF_000817695.3 Arachis duranensis
TAAATAATTATAAAAAAATAGACATAATAATACAAATATATAAAATATTTATACTATTAGTGTACTAAAATTAAATTTATTAATTTAATTATAATAAAACATTTTGTTTTTAATGTGGGTAAGGCATGCTTTGTTGCATTGCAAAATTGGAATGTCATAATTTGGAATTGGAAATTGGAGGATTCATGCTATTTGGCATTGAACTATTCTATACAATTTTACCGTTCGTTCATAGAATATTGTTTGATTTGATTAGATTAATGATAATAATGTAGAAAGAG
>NC_029775.3:25474747-25511328 GCF_000817695.3 Arachis duranensis
ATAATTATTGGAAATATTCTAGTGCTATTATTATTTAGAGATCCTTAGACTAATAAAATAACCCGCCTCATAGGAGAAGTAAATACTATATATGTAAAATAACCCATTCATAGGAGAACTAAATATTATAATGTAAAAATCTAAATTATTTCAAATCATTATTGAAAATTTGTAAAGGTGCATTATTAAAAAACATTATATTTAAAATCAATTAATCTTTAGTTAAGAAAAATAAACTTGAGTTTATATATAGTAGAAATAAATAATATATATGTTAGAAACAAGAGACCAATCTAAAGAAAGTATTTTGTGTATTATTCAGTTTGAGAAAAAATACAATGTATAAGGGATATATATAGCTGCTAGAAGAATCAAAGTAATAAAAGTATAGAATCCTACAATTAATATACACATACGCTATATAAATACAAATGATACTAATTGATCTAATTTGATTCTAATTATTCTCTTCACATCCCCCCGTCAAACTCAAGTGGGAGCTAAGGATACCATCTTGAGTTTGGATAACAAAGTCGGGAAACGAGTCGGGTGATGAGCCTTCGTGAAGATATCAGTAGTCTGATCCAGTGTTCCAATAGCGATGAGACAAATAGCATCAATAAGGATACGTTGCTGAACAAAGTGATAATCAATCTCAATGTGTTTGGTGCGTTCATGAAACACATCATTATGGACAATCTGAATAGCACTCCGGTTGTCACAAAAAAATCAGTTGGGGAAGACTGAGGAGCACCCAAGTCTTTGAGAAGCCAATGAATCGAGATAACTTTAGCAGTGGTGTCAGCGAGAGTACGATATTTAGCTTCTATGCTTGATCGAGCAGCGAATGTTTGCTTCTTAGCTGGCCAGGAAATGAGAGAGCCGCCAAGAAACAAACAAAAACCAATAGCGAAACGATGATCAGTGGGATTACCAGCCCAATCAGCATTTGAGTACGCCTGAAGAGATAAATATGAATGGGTGGAAAAATAAAGGTCATGGAATAGGGTGCCTTTGATGTAGCAAAGAATGCAAAGAACTGCCGCATAGTGAGTAGTACGAAGAGATGACAAGAACTGGCTAAGAACATGAATCAGATAAGCGATGTCTGGTCGAGTGACAGTTAAGTAGACGAGTCCTCCAACTAGCTCTCAATAAAGAGTAGGATTATCCAAAACAGTGCCATCCATAGGAGTAAATCAAACATTACGCTCAAGAAGAGTAGACTCAGTGCAACAATCTGTAATTCTGGCTCGAGCAAGAAGATCCGAAGCATATTTAGCTTGGGAAAGATAGATGCCATCATCAGTGAATATGACTTCTAGACCAAGAAAATAGCTGAGAAAACTAAGATCTTTCATCTCAAAAGTACGCTGAATGGATGCCTTAAGATCAGAGATACCATCAACATCATCTCTAGTAATGATCATGTCATCAACATACAGAAGTAGAAGAACAACTCCACGTTCGCTTTTATGAATGAAGAAAGCATTCTCATGAGGGCGGCAAGTGAAACCAAGATTTCATATGGTAGTGCTAAACTTGTTAAACCATTCATGAGGAGCTTGCTTAAGTCCATAGAGTGCCTTGCGAAGGAGTCAAACTTTGCTAGAAGGACAAGGATAACTCGAAGGGGGTTTCATATAGACCTTCTTTTTCAAATCTCCATTAAGAAACGCATTCTTCATGTCCATCTGACTGAAAGACCATTTTTTTACCGCAGCAATGGCAAGAAGAGCTCGAACAGATGTGAGACGAGCAACAGGAGCAAAAGTCTCTTCATAGTCAATACCATACTCTTGTGTACAACCCTGAGCAACCAATCGTGCCTTATAACGGTCAATAGAACTATCAGAGTGTGTCTTGATCTTGTATACCCATTTGCTTCTCACAACTTCCTAATTAGAAGAAGGATCAACCAAATCCTGAGTTTTAATTATAGTGGCAAAGTTAATATAGATCGAGGTAACTCATGGCGATTAGTCATCAAATAAACCCAAGTAAAACGTGAATAATCATCAATGAAAATGAAAAAGTATCGAGCTCTGTCCATAGAAGCAGTGAGAGCGGGGCTCCAAACATCAGAGTGAATGAGATTAAAAGGAGAGCAAGTAAGAGACAAATTATTGTGAAAAAATAAAGCAGGTTGTTTGGCAGTTTGACAAGAAATACAATCAAAAGATTCATTAGAAACCTGACCAAAAACACTCTGAGATACAAGAGGGCGTAATTTTCCTAAGGAGTTGTGGGCAAGACGTTGATGCCATAAGTAAAGGGTAGATGGAGAAGAAGTAGCACAAAGAAACATGAGTTTGAAATTTATTTAAATAACTGAATAAAAAACAATACATAAACTGATAGAATAGATATAGACGAAACTGACGGAAGGAAGTGCAAATGGAACTGTTGCAAGGAACCCTAGACGAAACTGCCACAAGGAAGCGCAGACAGAACTGCCACAGAAAATACAGATAAAACTGCTGGAAGGGAACACAGACGTAACTGGTGAAAGAGAATGTAGACAAAACTGCCGCAAGAGTGGTCAACTGCTGAAAAACTGTTGAAAAGATGAGAGATGCCGAAAAACTGGTGAAAAGTGACAAAGTGCAAAGAGATGACAAACTATCAGAAGGTAATGAAAAGCATATGGTTTCTCCATGAGAATAAGTAAGTAGTGGATGTGTAAATCGGTGAGGTCAGAAAAGCATCAAAGTATTAACAAAAGAGAAGGAGAAAAATGGCACGGAAGAAAAGTATGAAAAGTACGGTGATTTCACCAGAAGAAAATCAAGTTATCCTCCTCAAGGAGGATACCATGGCTCTGATACCATGTTAGAAACAAGAGACCAATCTAAAGAAAGTGTTTTGTGTATTATTCAGTATAAGGAAAAATACAATGTACAAAGGGTATATATAACTGCTAGAAGAATCAAAGTAATAAAAGTATAGAATCCTACAATTAATATACAGTTACGCTATTGATAGAGAAAAATTGTCAGTAAAGAATTTCACAAAAATAAGCGCGTTTCAAGTATACTTCTAAACCGACAATTAAACATCAATCAAATTTAAATTGTTTGTCACTTAAGCAATCCCAATAAAATTAACCGGAGTATTTAAACCTCGGGTCATCTCTTAAGGAATTCCAAGAAAGTGTAGTTTATTATTGGTTATGAGATTGTATCTTTTTGGGTTTTGAGTTTAATAAACAAGGAATGTAAATAACAAGAAAATAAATTAGTAACTAAGAAAGCTCTTAGCAAGGATTGATAATTAGAAGTTCTATCCTCATTATCATTGTCAATTGTGATGGTAAATGCGATTTGCCTTCACTTAGTTAACATCTAACCAATGGTGGAAAGTCAAGTGCATACAATTAACTTGAGTTCACAAGTCCTAGTCAACTCAAAGTGAGAGACTAGCTTTGGTGAAGTTCAAGCTAACCGGCAATCTTCAATTACCAATCAACAAAAGAGTTTTGATAACTCAAGAGTCTCTAATTGATTAATCCAAGTTAAGAACATAAAAATCTAATTTAAAACCCAACCAAGCATTTTATCAAACACATGGATGGCATAAAATAAAAGCATAGAAAACTAACAAGGAAAATAAATCTAAACAACCAATTGCAAGTATTAATGACTAACAATTAAAGAGAGCAACAATAAATATAGAAAACACAAATTGCATTAGAATAAATCAAATGTAACAATAGCTTATAAACATGAAAATGGCAAAAAAGAAAATTAACAAGAGAAGAAGATGAACCAAAGTGCTTAAACAAATAAAAGTAAGAACAAACTAAATCACAGGAAGATTGAACCTGAATTTGAGAAGAACTAAAACTAAGACTAAGAAAAATCCTAAAACCTAGAGAGAGGAGAGAGCCTCTCTCTCTAGAAAACTACATCTCAAAACCTAAAATTATGTGAATGAATGTGTCAATCAATGATACCCCCACTCTGCAGCCTCTAATCTGTGTTTTCGGGATTGGAACTGGGTCAAAAACAGCCCAGAAATCGCCCCTAGCGTTTTCTGATATCTGCAGCATGTGACGCTTTGCCACGTGTACGCGTCGCTTGACAAGATCCTGGTCACGCGTACGCGTCATGTCACGCATATGCGTCGCTCGTCTGCTGCACTAGTCACGCGTACTCGTCGCGTCGCTTCCAGCTTCTCACAATGCCACTTTCGTGTATTCCTTCCACTTTTACATGCTTCATTTCCATCCTCTAAGCCATTCCTGCCCTATAAAACCTGAAAACACTTAACACACATATCACGGCATCGAATGGTAATAAGAGATGATTAAAATTAGCAAATTTAAGGCAAAAAAAGCATGTTTTCAATCATATCACAAAATTAGGAAGGAAAATGTAAAACATGCGAATTATATGAATAAGTGTGAGAATAGTGAGTAAAATTCACTCAATTCAGTACAAAATAAACAGTAAAATAGCAGTTTATCAGCTATATAAATACAAATGATACTAATTGATCTAATTTGATTCTAATTATTTTCTTAACAATATGAATTTAATTTTAATACGCTATCTGTATAAAATAGTTTTATACATACATAAAATATATTCAACGTACATAATACCACATCAGTAAAAATAACTATTTTTATATTAATTGTATAAATAATTATTAAAAAATATAATTAAACGATTATATAAAATTATTTTACACTATAAATATCTTAAAATTAAACTCATATTATATACATGAAAGTCTAATTTATTTGAAATCATTATTGAAAATTTTCTAAAGGTACACTAAAAAACACTAAACTAAAAAATGAAGTCCTACATATATTTGGTTAATAAAATACCTGACTAGTAGAAGTGGATTATTATTCTCAACAAATTTTAGATGAAATACCTCCTTAATTAATATAGAAATTTAAATACCAAACTCATGAATTAAAAAAATTGTAATAATTGCTCTCGATCAAAATTCGTGAATGATACATAACGAAAGTAAAAAATTTATTAAAAAAATATGATGCTTATTATTATCCTCAAAATATTTAATTAATTTAAAAAAAATATTTTATTAATCACTAACTTAATATTTCTGATTGCTTCCATGAAAATATATAGGAAGTAAGAAGCATGTGGGGCTCGAATTTCCTTAATAATTATCTTCTTACAATTTACTATATTAATTACTCTAATTTAGTTAATAGATAATTTAATTGTCTTTCGCACATGCATTGATGTGTTTGATCAATAATATTGATTCTGTTGTTATTTTTTAACTTTTTTTCCATTTTACTCTTTCCAATATATATAAACAAATAAATTAAGATTTAAATGCATAAGTTCAAGTACTTAGGTAGGTATTACTATGTTTCATAAGAATAACCATCGATATAAAGGATTCATGAAAGAAACAGCCGTAAATTTTACCAACCAGTCGAAGTAGTGTTGAAAGGTATTTTGAATAAAAAGCTAGGATGATTAAATTTAGGGCAAACTACGTAATGAAATAAAGGCATCTCAAAATTATCCAAATATAATAATTAAAAATTAATGAATAAATAATAATTTTTAACTACAAAAGATTTAAATATTGCCAAATTTATTTATAAAAAAATAAAATTAACGTTATACTCATAAAAGATAGATTTTAGTTGATAAACTAACAGAATCTAAAAAATTATTTAAAATTTTTAAATTACTCATATTTTACCAAATCTAATTTCACGTACAATCTCTTTTCCTCTTTCTCTTTCACCATTGCACGTACTTTCAACTTGACAAGTCTAACTTTGTCTTCCTTCGTCAATTCATTCAGCACCTGGCCTCTTTCACTTTTATCGCCTCCATCTTCTACTCCGACAACTCCCTCATTATTCGATTCGCCGCCAATGCCACCCCATCGACTCCAGAGATTCAAATTTTTCTCTTTCACCTCTCAACAACCTTAAAACATGTTTTTGTTGTGGTTTTAGTGTTTCAGAACTTCAATCCTTTTTTAGGGTGTAAAAGTTTTTCAAAAAAGAGAACTTTTTTGTTGCAAGATTAGAACTTCATTATTTCATGATCAAGGGTTGTTATGGTGGCTATTGGTTCCACGGTTTGGTGAGCTTTGTGCTGGAATTGGAGTGCATGTGGGATTTCATTTGAATTCTATGTTCTTTAAAAAATTTGGAAAACAGAATAGTGAGTTTGGACTGTCGTCTTGTGATTTGAAGTAGAGATAAGTGAGGGAAGTGTGGCTGAATGTTTTCTGGCAAAACAACATTTTTTTTAGAAATTGTGTTTTTCAAAAGATGAATGTAATGGTAAAAGAGGAAGAGGAAGGGAGGGGTTTTGTGAAATTAAATTTGGTAAAGGAAAGGTAATTTGAAAATTTTAAATAGTTTTTTAGATTTTGATTAGTTTTGTCAATTGAAATCTATCTTTTATGAATACAGCATTAATTTTATTTTTCATAGGTAGATTTGTCAGTACTTGAATCTTTCTTGATTAAAAATAATTATTGACTCTATAATTATATTTTGGTCTTATATTTATTTTACATAAATTATTATAGGTATAAAACTTTCAAATTTTACAGATAAACTACTATATAGTATTATATTTTATGTGAAAATATTTATTAACATAAACTGATACAAGTTATTGAAATGATATTGTATCAAGGAATAGAAAAAATTAGATAGAAATCCAGAGAGAATAGAATGAAAATTTCTAGAATTAGAGTTAAGACAGAAATTAGAGTTTCTAATTACATCTTGCATATTACACTATTACGTCATATTCCTATATAATTTACAATATCCTTCTCTAATTGAACTATATGTCAAATACTAATCCTAACATTACCCTCCCCTTTAAAACAACTTTATTCTCAAGGTTGCAAAAAATGTGAATCCTAATTAAAATTATAAATGCAAATTACAATTAATAAAGAAATAGTTAATCGTAAAATAATATTTTCTATGCTATTGTTTAAAAAAATACTACTAGGATCTCATTATTTAAAAAAAAGATCTTCTATGTATTTAAAATAGTTTTTTTATAGCACTTAATCCACTTGTAAATTTAAATTAGACTTGGTATTAAAAGTAAAGGCCCAACTACAGAAGGTCCACCTCAAAATTAGGGGTCATCTCTTCCTCTTCACCATTTAGAAATAGAGACCCGAATCTCATATCTCCTCTCTCCCTCTCTACTATGTGTGGTGCTGCTGTCGAAAGACCCGCCGTCAATGAGCCAGGTACCACTGTTCGGCTCCAGTGGCTCCTTCTCCACTTTTTTCTCGGTTTCGTTTGTATTGCCCTCTGCTGAATCCACCGTTAGTCGCAACAATCCATTGCGATTCCATGGAAATGCCACTGCCATGAGTGCTGGTGGCTTAGCCATTAACAGAGAAGCACGGAAGAGCCAACCTCTGTGAAGATCTCCATCAAAACTCAGTACTACCGCCACGTGATTGGTCATTGTTCGTGGTTCTCCTTCTCGCGGTGCGACAACGCCAGTGCAAAGCACCTACTCCTCTTCTGTCATTTCAAGATCTGCGATCTCCACTTTTTCTTTTGCGATGCACCGTTTCTCACTGTGCGTCGTGCGCCATTGTCATAGAATCACCTCCGATATTGGATGCCCTCATCCCTCCCTGCCACGGAGGTGCCATCTTCGGTGCTGATTGCAACTTCAAATCTATGTCCTGCTATTGTTGAATTCTTGTTGATTAGTTGAAAATCAAATTTTGATTTTCCTTGAATTATTAGATCTAGGTTGTCTATTGAAGATTTTGGTTTTGGATATTCTAATGTTGCACAATCTGCTTCTTCTAAATCAACATTCCGATATGAAATATTGTGTTGAACCATTACTGGTAAAACTGGCTGAAAATTTAGTTGGTATCGATTTAGGAATGCTATTTCCAAGGTTAACCAATCTGCTATCAAATTGTGCTATCGCGAGAGTCGAAACCATGCTAGATCACGATCGATCAGTCTTCTGGCGATCTTGCAAAAATAATGCACTTCAAAGGTTCCAGTAGCATTCCACCGCTTCCAAGTACAAAGAATCTACTAATAGTCGTTTGCACCATCGAACAGTGGTAGAGCATCATGGTAAGAAAGGTGTCTGAACCACCTTGGGAAGTAGTAATCATCGCCGGCTTGGAGCTCAATAATGCAACATTTGATATATTGTATCATGCATACTACATTATTACATGATATTCCTGTTTATAGTATAATTCTCTAATTGGACTATAGGTCTAATACAAATCCTAATAGTTATGAAAAATAAAGTATAATTACATAAAACATGAAAGGTTATACCAGCTTACGTAGAAACACTAATCTTTGAGAGAATATAGTGGTTTATGAATGGTTAATATGGTTGTATGCACTACAAGAAAAATACTGAGTATCTTCAGATCTACTGGCAGCTCTATCAAATAAATATGCTGGTAATTAGTTTGCCGTTGAATTGAATTTGACGGTATAAACGACACCAAAAATTTTTTACCAAAGGATTATTTCGTCCGATGCTAATTACCAGTGGATTTTGCGTTGAATTTCGCAATTAATGCGACAAAAATAAGAGGTTGTTACTGTCAAAACTTTTCGACAGAAACTTTGGTGCCATATTATGTTTCGTGGCGCCTAATAACCGTCGGATTGTTCCGCCTGTAAATCCGATTGTATGCTTTTTTTTTGCACAATTAGAATTAGGACACATATTTAAAATTACCAAAAATCAACTAATGATTTTATTAAATATCAAGGGTCTGAATACAATAAAAAGTCAAAAAAATAAAATACAATGAAATAGACATAAAATAAACTAAATCCTTAAACCCTACGAATCCCGGTAATCGTGGTCATCATCTTTCCCTTGCTGAGGCGACGGACTATGGGCTGATGTCGGTGTCCCACCAGCAGCCTTGCCACTGGTACCAGCAGCGCTGCTGCCTCCAACGCGTATCTGCTTGTTGTACACCTCCAATTGGTCTCGCAAACACTCTAACCGCTCCATCTTCTCTGCCAGCTCTGAGTTAATGGCAACGGTATTTCTCACGCATGCAAGAAGCTTGTTGGTGCAGATTTTGAGAATATCCATAACTGAACCGGCAAGTACACCGGGTCGTCCAACTAATACCTCAGGTGAGTGAGGGTCGATCCCACGAGGACTAATGGACTGAGCAACAATGGTCAACTGATTAGCTTAGTTAGGCAGACAGAAAAGTAGGTTTGGTAGTTGTCAAAAGCATTAAACAATAAATCAAGAATAAGAAAAACAAATAATGAGTTTGGTGAAAAAATCAATGAAAGAGACAGTCAAAGTATCGGAGATGTTTACTTTTCCGGATTAAGTTTTCTTACCAACTATTTTAATCATGCAAGATTCATTTCATGGCAAACTATAGTTGATTAAATCCTAATCTCTTAATGATTTAGTCTCCTCTAATCTTCATCAACCGTCAATCTCTTGGTCATTTAATTCTGATTAGAGGGTTAAGTTCAAATCTAGTTTATGGCTACAAAAATCCTAATTACCCAAGGCTAAATGGATTATATGTCACGTATCCAGATTAGTTCAAGTAATTATAAATTAGGAGAAATTTACTTTCAAGTTGTGTTCAGGTGAGACACCTATCCCAAGGGTCACAAGAACGCATCTAGAATAAGGGTCATACTCTCGTTCCACCCAGATTCATAAAATTAAGAATGAAAGTGATCCTTGAAATTGAATTAGTACATTAAAATAGAAAATTAATAGTCTTAATCCATAGAAATAAACAGAGCTCTTAACCTTAACCAATGAGGTTTACTGGCTCATGACTTACAGAGAAAACAAGAGTTCTCAGTAACGTACAAAAATGAGAAGATTTCCCTCAAGGGTGAATCTTTTCTCTTTTATATTTAACCTAATTTAATTTGAAACTAAAATAAGATAATAAATTCTAATTCTAAAAGATTTTGTTTGTAAATAAAAATTACAAAAATAAAAGATAAAATAATAATTAAAAGCTAAATCTAGATAAATATGCTCTTTTGGGTGAGGTTGACCCACACTACTGGCGTTTAGCGCCAGAATTGGCGTTCAACACCAGAATTGGCAGTGGTTTGGGTGCTAATTTTGTCTTCCTGGGCGCTAAACGCCAGGCTCGGTGTTTAGCTCCATTCATGGCAGTAATTCCAAAAGAAAAGTACAGACTATTATATATCGTTGGAAAGCTCTAGAGGTTGGATTTTCAATGCCATTATAATCGAGTCAATTGGACCTCTGTAGCTTAAGTTATGCTCGTTCGAATGTAAGGAGATCAAGGTTGACAACATCCACTTTCTTCGTTTGTTTTTGCACAAAACTCTGCCAAATTCACCCGAATTTTACCTGAAATAATTAAAACACCAAAACAACTCAAAATAGCATCCAAAGAGGATTTTAACACTAAAATATAATAAAATTTAATAAATTTTAACGAAAAATGACTAGAAAACAAGGAAAAAATAGGTACAAGATGCTCACGCATCACTTGTTGTACTTCGACTGCTGAGCTTGTTAATGAAGATCCTGTGTGAGCTTCTGCACCTCCTCCCTCAAATTGATAACTTTCTTGGGATCGGCAAGGCTTGTGGAAATGGCAGAGGCAGATGAAGCCGCCAATGTGGAGGTGCAGTGGCCGCTGGCAAAGAACGACCCCAAACCGTAGACAGAATTCTTGTAGGACTTAGAGGCGGTCTCATGCCAAACCTTATGAAGATCTAAGACTGAGGCATTAGAGCTGGGGTCATTCCCACTAGGTTTAGATTGCTGGGTCGCAATAGTCATCCTGTGTAAGACACGTTGTGATTAGGATGATAGTTAATTGACATTAAACTGAATAAATTTCAAAGTTAGAATTAATTCAAATTCATATAATGAGGCATAGACCACTCATCAACAAATTTTTCCTTGTTGGCTTTCAACGTACGGGTATACTTGAAGGTCTTTGCCAATGTCTCCTCACGCTCCAACAATTTAGACTACACATATTGAAACCAACTAATAAAATAAATCAAGTAACAATTAATTCAAGTAATAATTAACAAAAATTAGCAAACTATATATCAGCCTACTCTTTGTCTTCATGAAAGTCGCCAACTTACCGGTATACTTCGACGACCTCAGCGAAGCCCTATTAGTTATGTTCGTTAGATGGCGACGCTTGAAATCCTCATCAGTAATAAAATGAACATCCATTTCCTTCTTAAGATCTGGACGGAGCCAAATCGTGAGGTGGTCATACCCTTGACGAATGTCCTGCATCATCTACTGAAGCTGCCTAGCTATTTGGTGGTTATAAATCTTCCTAATTAGATATCATGTTCCTTATCCCATATAAATTTCTCCTGCACAAATTAATTCAATAACATTAGTTAGTCAAAATAAAATACAGTTAATTCAACAACATTGGGTACTTACTGCCCACTTCTGAAACCATCACTCTCTGGTCTCAGCAGGGATTTTCGTGTAGCTCGATCATGGGTTGTCGTGCATGGACTTAATCATATTGGAGATCTCTTGTGTGCATGCATTGTTGTTTGGTGCAAACCTATCAATGAAAAACTTAAGATTAGCAAACACATAAAAACACATAAAATTCAATAAATTCAAAATAGATTATGGATAAAAGACATTAAAATAGTATGTACTCATGCCTGCATGCCATCAGGTCAAATCCTTATCCGTTTGACGGCCAGTGGTGGAGGGACATCTGGCTAGGATGCATTAGAGAAATCACCCACCGCAATCACTGTCACTGGAGCTGTAGGGGACAAAGGGAGGTGTAGCAAAAGGAGCCACGTAGTTAGGGTCAAAAAAGTGTCAAAAAGTAGATGGAACGCGAATTAGGACACAAAAATAGAACAAGATAATCACTACATTGACAAGTACAGAATTTAATAATAGGCTAAACATAAAACGAATAATAGAATATTGGAACTCACTATTGGCAGCTAGAGAGAGCACCTAATTTGCTGCTTGATCGAAGAGAGTCACAGCTAACAGAGAGGGAAAGAAGGAGTCACGGGTGACGAAGGAGAAAAGAGGAAGGGACTGGTTTCAGTGAGGGGGAGAGGAGGTGGAAAAAGGAGGCGTTGGTGGTGGTAGGGCTGACGGAGCAGCAGGGAGAGAAGAGGGTCAGAGAGAGAGTAGGAGAAGAGAGGTTAGAGAGAAAGAGATAGAGGAGAGAAGGAAGGGGTTGGTTTCGGTGAAGGGGAGAGGAGGCGACGAAAGGAGGTGCCGGCATGGCGGGGCTGATGGAGAGGTGGGGAGAGGAGAGGGTTAGAGATAGTGGGAGAGGAGAGGTTAGTTAGAGAGAGAGGGAGAGAGAGAGAGAGGATTTTGAAATAAAAAAAGTGAGGGTTCGCGCTTCAAATTTTAGGGCTCATTACCGTCGGATTTACTGGCGAATAAATCTAATGGTAATGTATTGCGGGTCAACAAAACGCAATGTTCCACTAATTGGGTTTAGCGGCGAAAAAACCTGCAAGCAAATCGCACGCTACATTTCGCGCCTATTTTTTCCTTTTTTTTTCTCTAATTATTACCAACCCATTTACTGTCGGAAACGTTAATCTGTCGGTAATTACTTGACCTGAAGAATTTCACACCAAAACTGTCAATAAATTTGCCAGTAATATCGATACTAATGTGTAACGCTAAATTCGATGGTAAATCCAACAGTATTCAATGCATTTTTTATAGTGATAACTTTTTGTATTATGATTTATTTATTTATTTATTTTTGTGTCTCCAAGAAGGAAGCTAGACCATTTTCGAGGGGCCAAAAATTAAAAAAAATAATTGATGATTTTATGGTGTAATTTTAATTACTTCATTATAATTAAAATTAGTGAAAATTTAGTATAAATAATTAGTACATTGTCTGAATTTAAATATTTCATGTATATCATTATACACGTTACTTTATTATTTTATATCCTTGTGTATTTTTAATAAATATAAGAATAAAATTTTAAAAATTATAGATAAATTTAATGCGTAAAATTATATATAAAACTCATCACTAAATATTTTCAATTTTTATTTTAAATTCTTAATTACACATTAATAAACTATATATAAAATATCCTTTTCAAAAAAAAGGATCAAAATAAAAATTTATGGGGCGCCATATTAAAAATATAGAAAAGTATACGAAGACCATGAGAATACTAAACAATAGAGTAAAAAAAAATTAAAATTAAAATTAAAATCATAAATCAGATTATGAATTAATTATTTTCAATTTTAGATTTTGAAATTTGAAAAATAAAAATTTACACTTAAACCAAATCATAATTGGCACAGCTGTTGCATTTTTTCGCTATCCGGCCCGACACCGCCCAGCCAACGCCGCCCATCCTCCCGCCGATGCCACCCAGTCTTCCGCCGACAATGCCCAACTTCTCCGCGTTCCGCTTGCGCACCGTAGAAATGGGAGATCACGCTGCAGCAGCCCCGTGTGTCTGCGTTACCGCTACCCACCCACCGCCGACCATGCAGGTCCCACTGCAGGCCACCGCCTCTCATCATGCTGTTCGAGATGCACATTATCCCCGTCATCTGTCCTCCCCGCCGTGCCATTGTTGCTGCTGTGCCGTACCTCATCGATGCTGCCCTTCCTCCCACCGATTCGATTCCTCCTCCTCTTTCATCTCTGGCCACTGCGCGTTTGGGTTTGAAGTCCACAGAGCAGATTCGCAACCTTGTCTAGCCGAAGTTGTCGTTGCGTGGCTGCTCCGTTGCCAGATCTCCTCCCCTGCCTCCATACGTCGCCGTCAACTCTCTCTACTCCACAAATGTGCTAGATGTTCAATTCACTAGGTATATAGATGGTTATTTTAATTCTTAATTGGATGAATATTTTGTTCAATTCAGTTTAAGTATATACAATTAACAAATGTTGGATGGTCATTTCACTAGGTACGATTATTTTAATAACTACATGGATGATTATTTGATGATGATCCCGCAACAGTGATGGGAGAGGGGGCTACAGGGGTGGACGATGATGGTCGGTGAGGGAGCTTTTAATGCCAGAGAGGTGGGATGATTGATGAGGGTGGGGGTGGCAGACGATTTGGGGGGAAGAGGATGTTTGGGTAAATTTTTTTGGTAAATTAGGATTGGAATGGTTAATTTTTTGAGATAACTGTTTGGATTTTTTGGCTTAGATAATTTGGGAAGTTTTCTTACTTTTTTTCTCTAGTATTGGGCCAAATTCAAAGACCATTGTTCACATTGTTTATATTCTGCATTATCTCCTTAGCAGAATTGTAAAAATATATCACCATAGCACCATTATGGAATCGCTATTATGTCAAACACTACTAAGACATAGAAATTCTTTTTTAAATATTTAAATTATTTAAATAATTTTATGAAATAAATTAATATTTTTTGAAGTAAAGTATTAAGTTCAAAATTAAAGAATCAAGAGACAAAAAGAAAATCATAATACAAAACTCATCATACAACCACATTAACCATTTATAAATCACTACGCTCTCTTAAAGATTAATTTTTCTATATAAATCACTAAAGTTTGTCGCATTTAAAGTAAACATTTTTTTCATAAATCGTGAAGTAGGTGCTGCCGTTGGATACCCACCAGTAGCGTTGCCACTGGAACCAACAACACCGCTGCCTCCAGCGCGCATCTGCTGGCTATACTCCTCCATCTGCTGTCACAACCAATCGAGCTGCTCTAGCGTTTCCATCAAGTCTGAGCTTACGGTAATGCGTGCAAGCAGGTCTCAATACCTCTACTCATACTGCTCCGCCTATTGATGAAGCTCCTGTGTTAGCTTCTGCACCTCCTCCTTCAAGTCGACAACTTGCATGGGATCAGCAGGGCTGGTGGTAAAGGCAGACACAGGGGAAGCTGCCAACACAGAGGAGCGAAGGCCATTGGCGAAGAACAACCGCAACTTGAAGTGGCGATTCTTGTGGGGTTCGAAGGCAGTCTCATGCCAAATCAACCTCTAGGAGGGACAAAATACAAAATATACAGGGCAGAAAATATAACTACATATATACATAGCCTAAACACAAAATATCATAGCCCAAAAACCAAATCTTTGCTTGCTCAGAGAATCTCCAAACACTCAGTGTCGACTTAAATCTGAAAAACAGGAATATATGTATGGAATGAGAATCAGGGGTTCTCAACATGATAATAGTGCCCACATAGATAATATATAGGGTTCAAGGAAAGCAAGAGGTAATCCTAGAATTTCGATGCCTAGATTAATCTTAAAATTTATTCTAAGACAATAAAATCTGTAATCTAACTAAGGGATTCTAGTCCTAGTCTAACTCTGCATCATCTGTCTCCTCCAAACCTTTGAATCACCGGTGGAACAACCCTCAACACTCATCTGCCAAAAGAGGGTCTCTTAGATACACACACAGATAAATCAAACAAAGGAAATACAAATAGGGGTACAATTACAGCAAGTAGAACAAGTAGCAGATAAGCAGAGTTAAGCAGTTAAGCAAACCAAAACAATGCACACTCAAGAAAAATATATAAATGCACATGATGTATGCTTGTCCTATGGCTGACGAGTCTCATCTATCGTTATACAACCAACCGACATGTCCCGGTAGCTAACCTTGGACAAACCCTCTATGCGCGCATCCCCAAAGTGCTCGGTCACATCTTGCAACATAGAATTAACAAAGTATTGGGTCTCAACTTGGAGCAAGTGGTAAAAGCCACTAAATTCACCCAGAAAAACCCGTGTCTCATCTTATTCGATTATATAAGTCATACAAATATCTCAAACATAATTCATCAATGTCAACATCATTTTTAAATCATGTCTCATTCATCACTTTTAACATCTCATCAAGTCAATCATCCCCTATTCAAAACTCCTCCGATACCAATTTTATCTTTCTTAACTCACTTACCCTTTTTTTTCGTAGCCTACGACCTAACTATTGAACCTTAAACAGAGTTTTCAGAGATTTGAAAATTACAGGAATAGTTGATGGTTCAAAAATTATGTATTTTTATCTAAATAGTGGTTTCAAAGGTTTACAAGCTTGTCGAAAAGGTCAAATAGTGATAATAGAGTTTTAGTGTAAAATAGGGCATCGTGCATATGCATCATGCGAGCGTATACACACGCCCTACAACTTTCTTGATGTGTGCGTACGCACGCACCAGAGGAAACTTCCCAGCCTGTGCGTACACATCATAGTGTGCCTACGTACAACTTGCAGAATCCTCAGAATGTGTGTACGCACACTCCCCTTGTGCGTACGCACGAGCTTCCCCACATGCTCTAGTCCGTGCGTGCACACGATAGCGTGCGTACGCACCCATACCAGATTTTCTGATTTTTAACACTTTCTGCATAATCTTGTTTTTAGGCCCCAAACTTCAAATGCGCATAACTTTTTCGTTATAATCATTTTTAGTCCGTTCTTCAAACGTCATAAACTTCAGGAACCCAATTGTTATTCAAAATCAGTTTTACAAGATTTGGGATTCCGAAAGCCAAGTTATGGCATGTCGAAGTTAGTCCAAAAAATCAAAATTTTCCAAAAACACTAAACCTCCCATTTTCCAAAATCCTCAATTCAAAACCAATTGTTTCATAACCAAAACAGCCCTAAAAAGTTTCTAAATCATGTTCACATAATTTTCAATTACTCCACAACATACCAACATATAAATTCATCAATTTCTTACCACAAATCCCATTAAACTCAACAATTTCACCAAATACTAATCAATTCAACATCATACTCATCTCATACCTACATATAAACAATAATTACATCAAGTCCAACCATATCACTACCAAATTCTTTACATATGGTGGACGAAATTGTGATCACTTGTTCTTTCTACTTGTAGGATGTTTACTCTGAGGGCATTGTTTATTTTCACAACTCCGTTCAACTAACCAGCAAGTGTACTGGGTCGTCCAAGTAATAAACCTTACGTGAGTAAGGGTCGAATCCACAGAGATTGTTGGTATGAAGCAAGCTATGGTCACCTTGTAAATCTCAGTCAGGCAGATTAAAATAGTTTATGGGTTTTTCGAAAATAGAAATAAAGGGTAGAAATAAAAGGGATAAAAGACTTATGCAGATTCATTGGTGGGAATATCAGATAAGCGGATGGAGATGTTGTAGAGCCCCAGCACGCCTGCTCTCCTACTGCTTCTATTCAATCCTTCTTACTCCTTTCCATGGCAAGCTTTGTATAGGGGTTCACCATCAACTGTGGCTACTTTCTTCCTCTCGGGGAAATACCCTGTGCGACTGTCACTCGCACAGCTAACCAGTCTGGAGGCATCACCCATGGCTGATGGCTACATCCCATCCTCGCAGTGAAAACTAATGCTACGCACTCTGTCACAGTACGGCTAATCACCGGTTGGTTCCCGCTCCTACTGGAATAGAATCCCTCTTTTGCGTCTGTCACTAACGCCCAGCAGGTTAAAGTATGAAGCACGTCACAGTCATTCATTACCGGAATCCTACTCGGAATACCACAGACAAGGTGAGACTTTCCGGATTCCCAGGATCCTACTCGGAATACCACAGACAAGGTGAGACTTTCCGGATCCTCATAAAAGCCGCCATCTATCTAGCTTATACCACGAAGATTCTGTTGGGGAATCTAAGAGATACGCATTCAAGCTCTGTTGCATGTAGAACGGAAGTGGTTGTCAATCACATACATTCATAGGTGAGAATAATAATGAGGGTAATTTGACTCATCACATTCATCATGTTCTTGGGTACGAATGAATATCTTGGAATAAGAATAAGATAGAAATCGAATAAAAGATAATAGAACTTCATTAATACTTGAGGTACAGCAGAGCTCCACACCCTTAATCTATGGTGTGCAGAAACTCCACCGTTGAAAATACATAAGCAAAGAGTTCAGGCATGTCCGAATGGCCAGCCCTCTCTAACGTGATCACAGGATTCGCGTGTACTTGGCGTTCAACGCCAAGTTACGTCGTCATTCTTCGAATAAAGTATGGACTATTATATATTGCTGGAAAGCCCTGGATGTCTAATTTCCAACGCCGTTGAGAGCGCGCCAATTGGAGTTCTGTAGCTCCAGAAAATCCATTTCGAGTGCAGGGAGGTCAGATTCCAACAGCATCAGCAGTCCTTTTGTCAGCCTTCTTCAGAGTTTTGCTCAAATCCCTCAATTTCAGTCAGAATTTACCTGAAATCACAGAAAAACACACAAACTCATAGTAAAGTCCATAAATATGAATTTAACATAAAAACTAATGAAAACATCCCTAAACGTAGCTCAAACTTACTAAAAACTATATAAAAACAATGCCAAAAAGCGTATAAATTATCCGCTCATCAACATACATACATATACCTCAATTCCATCAAAGCCAACCATTCAAACATTCAAGCCTATCCTAAGACAAGTAGCCTAAGTTTTCACGCAACATTATATATCAATTACGAGAAACCAAAGTCATACCTTGGCCGATTTCTCCCTAAGCTCGGAACACCTCAAAATCCTCTCCTCCACAAGCTCCAAGTCTCCAATATCCTTACCAACTGAATTTCCAGCTTCCAAGGCTCAATTTAAGCTTCCAACATCTACTAATTCAATTCTAATTTATACAATTCAATCTAACACCATACAATTTTACTATAATCAACATAGAATTTACCAATTTAGACAAACCACAAGAGTTTAGAATTTTTTTATCTTAACCATTGATGATTGGGATAAAACCCAACAATGATACAATGCTAGATTGTATCTAAACTACCAAAATCATCAAAATCACTCAATACCCAAACCAAATTTGCACAAATGAAGGAGGTGGAGAATTGGGCATGAAATTCAGATATACTCACCACTTTGAAAATTTTGAGACGAACGCCGTGGCCACTGACGACTCGTCAATCAAAGCTCCGGATTGAAAGTTACAAGGAATTGAAATTGGGAGTGGAATGGAGGTTAGGGTTTAAGGCTTTACTTCTTCTCTTCAGTGTGATTCAAGTGAATGAAGGGGAAGAAGACCAAGTGAGGCTTCTTATATGTTGGACTTTGGATCCGGTTTGGACCCGGTCTAACCGGTTCGGTCTATTGGCTCGGTTTGGGCCAAAATCTTTAAAATTAGTGTTAAAATTCGTATTTTAAATATTTCTACTTCTCTAAACTATAAAAATTTAATTTTATGATTTCTTTGAATAATAATTAATTTATTAGTTAATTATTTATTAATTTTTCGAAGTTTACAGGATCGCGATTTCCAACCTCTGCATGTACTCCTCTTACGTCACACACATTAGTTGTTATTAGGATAATAATTAAATAATTGACTTTAAACCAAATGAAGTTAAAACTTAGGATTAATTTAAACTTACACAATGGGTTGCAGCCGTTTATCATTAAATTTCTCCTTGTTTGCCTTCAAAGTATGCATATACTTGAAGGTTTCCGCCAGTGTCGCCTCACGATTCAACGACTTAGACTACAAATTGATATATCAACTAAGCAATAAAATAAACGAACAAATTAAACAATGACAGACAAATATAACAAATTATAGGAAATCTTAATTCTAATTTTGAAAATATAATTTTAATTTTTTAGATTTCATTGAAAATCTTATAAAAATTTCGACAGAGTCTCTCCTAAAATTTGGATTTAGCCACTCTTGAAGTGTTCCATCCAAACCAAATAATCATCAAACCTTCTCAACTTATTAATTTATTCAATCATTATTAAGGTAACATACAAACAGGTCAATCATTGTTAATATAGTCAAGCATTTTCCAAACAATCTCAAAAGTAGAAATCACCAAACAGCTCAATAATCTAACATTTTTCAGCAATCTCAGACCCTAATCTAACCTATTCTAACATATCCTAACCACTTAAATCCACTAAAACAGAAAATTATACTAACTAATTAATTGAATTGATAATAAAAAAAGGAAGTTAAACCCACGAAGTAGTTTCATATCAGTTCAGCTCAGTTCTATTCTTACCAGTCTGCTCTTTGTCTTCATAAAGGTTGCCGAACCGTGTACCTCGATTACCTGGGCAAAGCCCTGTTAGTGAAGTTCGTCAGACGGCGCCGCTTGAACCCGTCGTTATCTCTAAAATAAGCCTCCAGCTCATGCTTGATGTTTGGACGGATCCATCTCGTCAGGTGGTCTTTCTCCTGACGCACGTCGCTCATCATCTGCTGAAACCGCTTGACTGCCCGATGGTCATGGATCTTCCTGATCATGACATTGTGTTATGCATCGCATATGAATTTCAATTGCACAAAGTGGTTAACCAAGATTAGTTAGACGGAATGAAATACAGTTCAAATATAGTTAATTAATTCAAATGCAGTTCAAGATTAGTTAATTAATTACCACCCGCTTTTGAAACCAGCGGTCTTTGGTCTCAGTTGGGATCTGCGTGTAGGTCGGTCATGGGGGTCATACATGGACTTAATGACCTCAGATATCTCTTGTGTGCAAGCATTGGGATTTGGTGCAAACCTGTCAAAGAAAAAACCTCACATTAACAAACTTAACACAAACAAACTTAACACAAGCAAACTTAACATTAACAAACTTAAGATAAACAAACTTAAAATATACAAACTTAACACAAACAAACTTAACATAAGCGAACTTACCATTAACAAACTTAAGATAAACAAATTGAATATAAATAAAATTAAAATAAACAAACTTAAGATAAAAAAACTTAATATTAACAAACTTAAGATAAATAAACTTAACATAAACAAATTTAACATAAACAAACTTAACATAAGTGACCTTAACATTAACAAACTTAAGATAAGCAAACTTAACATTAACAAACTTAAGATGAACAAACTTAACACAAACAAACTTAAGATAAGCAAATTTAACATTAACAAACTTTAGATAAACAAACTTAACACAAACAATCTTAAGATAAACAAACTTAACAAAAGAAAACTTAAGATAAGCAAACTTAAGATAAACAAACTTAACACAAATAAACTTAAGATAAGCAAGCTTAATATTAAAAAATTGAACTCACGACTGCATGCCATCGAGTCAAATTCTCATGCCGGTGGTGGAGGGGCATCCTGCTTGGGCCATTGGAGGAATCACCAACTATGGACTCTGTCGACATCGTCACTGCATCTGCAGGAGTATAGCAAAATGAGGCACCCCAGTTTGGGTTTGGGGCCATGATGAATTGCTGGTCTGATGGACTTAACTGTGGTGCCACAGGGGTCGACGGGGTAGTCGGGGTCAAGGGCGATGGCTAGGCAGTCCTGGGAAATTCGGTCACATGACCTACTCGACCTACCTCTGCTACCTGTCATCATGTCTGTATAGCAAATTTATTAATAACATAACAAACACCAATAAATAATAACATAAGAAGAAACTCAATAAATAAAAAATAATTTTAAAAGTGTTTTAGTTTAGTAAATTAAAAAAAAAGAAAAATTATATTGTGTTTTAGTTACAAAATAATTAAGTTAGAATGGATAAGTACCTTGGCTCATTAGCAAACTAATGAGTGCCTATAGAAAGATAAACGTGTAATTGCAAAGGAGAAAATTTTCTTTCATAAGAACCAAAATGAATATATACATATATAGTTCTCTTGTAAATGCCATACATATTTGTCATAACACCAAATTAACAAAATCAAGAACATAAACTAATTTCAAAATAACTATTCAAATTAACAATTGACTAAAAATACAACAACTTAACAAATAATTATAATAATTTTGAAAATATAATTTTATTTTTTTCGATTTCATTGAATATCTTATAAAAATTTTGACGGAGTCTCCCCTAAAATTTGGATTTAGCCATCCTTAAAGGGTTCTATCAAATAACCATAAAACCTTCTCAATTTATTAATTAATTCAATTATTATTAAGGTAACATACAAACAGGTTAATCATTATTAATATAGTCAAGCATTTTTCAAACAAAATCAATAGCAGAAATCAGCAAACAGTTCAATAATCCAATATTTTTCAACAATCTCAAAGCCTAATCTAACCTATTCTAACCTATCCTAACCACCTAAATCTACTAAAATAGAAAATTAAACTAACTGAACTCTACTAACTAATTAATTAACTTGATATAACATAATTTAAAATAAACAGCGTTCAGATACTAAAACCCTGAATGCAGAACAAGAGAAAATGGAGAAGGGGTGGAGGTGTAGTGGCGGCAGAAGTAAAAGCGGTAAAGGCAGCAACGGCGACAGGGAGGTCCAGTAGCGGCGGCAATGGCAGCATCAGAGGCAGCAGCGGCGAAGAAAGTTGACGGAGAAGAGAGATGAGAAGGTTATAGAGAGAGAGGGGGAAGGTGAGAAGTCAGAGAAAGAAAGACTGAATTCGAAATAAAGGGAGCAGGGGATTCGCGGTGTCAATTAGAACACGATTATCGTCAGATTTACCGGCAGATACTTCCGATGGTAACACGGTGCGGATCACCAAAATGCAACACGCTCTGTTAAACGTGTCTATCATCGGATTATTCCCACGGTAAATCCGACGCTAAACTTGACGCATATTTTTTGTGATTTTCTACCAAAAGTTACTGATGACTTTACTATCGGAAACAACTATCCGTCGGTAATTATTTGGGTTGATGAATTTCTCATTAAATCCGTTATTAAATCCAACAGTATTTCCGACTATAATCATTGTTGCTATATCCAACAATAAATCTGACGATTATCAGCATTTTTTTTATAGTGTAAATACATAATCAAACCAATTTTTAATTGTTATATTTAATTATGTAATTTGTCTTTAATTTACTATTTTATCAAGGATATATCCTAGTTAAAGAGCATTAATTATACCCATTTTTTTCATTGGCTTTTTATGGACAAAATGCCTGAAGTTCTTATAAATGTAGGAGAACAGATTAAAAAATGTTAATTCAACCATCTTTTTAAATAAATATTAAAAATTTAAACTTTATTTTATATGTGTAATAATTTATTAATTAGTAATAAATCTTTAAATCAAATTTAGATATATTAGTTCTTAACCTATTAAATGGAGAGATACCGTAAAAATAAAATAAAGAGAGATGAGGTAAATCATTTTTGTTTTGATGAAAAACTTTTGTTTTTCTTTTTTATAAAATTACATAGTAAATTTTTATAATTCATTTGATCAACCTTAAATATAAAATAAAAAGTACGTTTTTTATTTATAGAAATCGAATTCCCATATTATATTTCTAATTAATAAGTGTAAAATTCAATTCACTGTTGCAACAAAGTTTATTTTTTTTTTGCCTTTTTCTCTAAGAATATATATTGTTTGATAAGAAATTGTTCTCTCTCTCTCTCCTTTTTTTTTCAATTTTCACAAGAAATAACTATTGTTGCTAAACTTTTAAACTACAAAGATAATCCTATCCTTAGGAACACGTTGGCTGCTCCAAAATTACATAATCAATAATAGCAGTCAAGATTGAACCTAAGAAAGAGTACTAGACTGCAAGAGAATTATTTCATATTCGTTTGGATTAAGATTCATTATATTAATAGTTTAGAAAAAAATTAAAAGAAAAAATTGGTAAAAGAAAAAATATTTAATTATAGTTAATTTTATAATTTATATCATGTATAAGTTTTATTTAATTTAATAATTATTAGACTTTTACTTTTGTATTTTACTAACATCTTTAATTTAAAGAAAAAATTGATTCAATAATTTAATATTCAAGGTATCAAGTAGGGTGGCGACTACAATGAGTTAAATCCCTAGTCACATTGTTTCTGGGACCCGCACTTTTTATTGGGTAGAATAGAAACATTGAACTCCAAAGAAATCACGATCATCTACGTCAGCACAGTATGAAAAATACTTCATCTTTAATTATCTTTTAAGTCATATTTGATTTTTTTGTGAAAATCTTAAATTTAATTAGTGTGTATCTTGACCATAGTATATAACAAAATAAGAATTTTGTATTATTATCATATTAAATAAATATAATTTTTTAAATAATAAATAATTAAATAAAAATAATAAAACATTTATAATCATTTGTTTATGTTTATGCCATGAGTTTAATTTAACGTATTTAAAATAAAATATTTTATATGATCGTTTAAAAATATTTATTTTTTTAGGATAATTATTTACATAATTAATATAATATATCAAAATTAAATTATTATGAAATTTAAAAATGATAAAAATATTTATGAGTAAACAATTATATTAACCTACATGTGACAGATAATAGTAGGAGTGTAAGAGAGAGAAAAATTAGAGAGGGTGGGCATTATCAGAGTCTTAAATGTGAGGCTCACTCTTCCTTTCCAACACGGTATAAAAACAAAGCCATAGGTGTGAGTTCACATCCTTCTCTATTCTCGGTTATGTATGTGTTCCATTTTCTTGGGATTCAGAACTCACATTCTTCAATGACCCTTTGATCTTCTTCTTCTTCTTCTTCTTCCACGCCCTTTTTGCTTTGTTCTTGTTTCTTCAATCTTTCTTCTTCTTTTACTCTAGTTAGCTAGCTCTCTCCGGTGGACGGAGGTTTGCTTAGGCTGAAAAACTATGGCTGCTGAAAAGGCCACCATCTCCCTAGAGGAGATCAAGAACGAAACCGTTGATCTGGTATGTTAATTAAAATTCCTTACTTAATTACTTTTTTTTTTCAATTGTTTCCTTTTTCAAGATGAAGTGTTTGATTTTGATTGTCTTTAAAGCTATATACTCTTATACCCTTTGCCTTGAAGCATATATAAATAAAACTTTGCAAGTTATTATAACTAACTACTCTCTTCTCTTCGGTTGACTTGTTAGTTGTTATGTAAAAAGCTTGAACCATATGATGATGACTCATGAATCCCCTGAATAAATTTCTTTATTTTTTGCCCCTTTAGGATTGGTCTGCCAAAAGAATTTTCGGAACTATAATATTTTCTTCTTCGTATATATAACTTAATTTCCCTTGCTGGGAAAAATCATATATATGGAATCGATTTCTTCAAAGAACAGTTTTTGGTTAGGTAATATGAACATGCATGAAGAAAGGTATACCGTAGTGTATTTTTTTTTCTTTATTTTTATTTTTTTTAATGATTTTTTTCTGGTGGATCTTAACATGTGAGAGACAGGTAAGCATATAGACTTCAACACGTCTAAAATTTCACCGTATTTATTGCTTTTTTTTTTTAAGGTTGGGTACACATTTGATATTAAATAGGATTAAAGTACTATATTGTATTAAAATTAACTAAAATTATATTAAAAAAATTAATGAAAGGTGTTTGTGTACAGTATGATACTCATAATCATAACCACTCCTCAAAAGTTCACACCTTCTCGTGTCTCTCTCTGTCTGCGGCTATGTTTGGTTGAGTGGGAATTTTATTAAGTACTTTTTCCGTGGTACTTTGGCATTTTCAGTTTTTCACCAATTTCTATATTTTTATGTGAAAATCTTGGCCATTGGGATTAACCGTTTTCATTGTAACTCTCACATTCAACGGTCCTGACACCAAGAGGGTCCACATTTAATTTGGATCCCTTCATTTGACTTGCCCATTTTGCCCCTCAACAACTCCTGCAAATTTCAGCTCACTGTTACCTACTTGCCTTATTTTTTTCCCGGTCAAATTTTTCACTCTGTCCACCCACCAACATAAAAAATATAGAATATTCATTTATTATTACTGAAAAAGGGAATTATTATTGAAAAATTATATTCCGCATTAATTCTATTTTACCTATTAAGTCAATATATAATTATATACTCTTTTATTATTTAGACAACATTTTAAATTTTGTCTGATATAGTCTCATAGTCTGGTTGTGATAAAGTTCATTTATATTTTATTATTAAAATGTACCGTTATTTTTATCTTTGATAATATCACTTCATATTTCATTATATATAATTTTTTGGCGTTATATATTTACATAAATTTATATAAAAAGAATAATGTTTTCAAAAGCAAGGACAATATTCATTTTTGCATAAATTTATAGTTAGACTCTTAAAATAATAAATATGCCAAATACTTAAATTAATTTAAATTCTTTTAGTTTTTCCAATAACAATTTTTAAATTGATAATAGGCACAACCGCACAAGTGGTTTTCAGTTAAATTTTCTATATTAACAGCATGATAATATAATAATAATAATAATAATAATTAGAAGTATTTGAGTAAATTGAGAGAAGAGGAAAGAGGGGGACCTAAATGGGAAAGTTGGAAGGCGTGAAAGGTGTTAGCAACACATAAGGCGGACCAATCACATGGAGAGAGAGAAGAGAAGGGTGCGGTGTCCCGTCTGACACTCAATAGTTTTGAGGATGTCACGGCTCCAACAGTCAACGCTTTCTCCTTATTGGCGCGCCTGCTGCCCGCCCTCTTAACGCGAGTTTTTTTTATATTAATTGAATAAATAATTATTTAAAATATATTATATTATCAATACATTAAAATTAATCAATAAGTTTACAACTATCTTTTGTTAGATTAGATATTGTAATTAGGAAGTCAAAATATCTAATCACTACATTTAATTTTTGAGTAATACTATATATATTCAAGCCTTTTTATAAATTAAGTCTAATTAAATTAAATAATAATACTTAAAATAATATTAATCATAACTGATTTTTGTTAATATTAGATCAACTTAATTAGACTTAGTTAATAAAATAATCTAAATATGTAATACTATTCTTTAAATTTTTATAACTTTAGTTCTGTGCAATTAGACAACCAATACTATGAGTTCGTTAAAATTATTACAATGAAATTATTTCATTAAAAATATTATTTTTAAATTCCTATATATTTATTGTATTATAACTTTTTTTAATTATTTTTACTTTGTTATTACATAAGAGAATTGTTGAGTAAATAAATAATTTGTTAATGGATAAGTTAAAGGATTTTTGCTATTAATAATAATAAATAAAAATTCCGAAATGATTTAAATAATTTTTATTTGAGTTTCTATTCTATTCTTTATAGGTATGCATAAATATTCTATTATTTTTTTTTCTGAAAATAAATGTATTAAAGACAACAATTATTTTTCAAAAAATCAATCATCATGAATCATGATTAGGTATATTTTAATGAAAGTATGACTAGGATAGTCCTCCACACACTCGCTACCTTTTCCATCTTCATCTGTCTTTGCTAATGTTAATGCTTTGTACAGTAGTTTGAAATGCAAATAATTATTCAAACAAAGGTTTAAGCTTGAAAGGATCATCCATAAGGTTGATCATTGACAATAATCACATAAAAACAAGAGTAAATATTCGTATAATCCCTGACAATTATTTTAAAAAGATAACAGAGATCCCAAAAAAAAAACATCCAACGTGATTCTTTTTTTTAGACTGATTAGTTTTTATACAAAAGAAAATAATATTAATTTTTTTTGTACAAGGACTAATGAGTCCCATAAAATGATAAAAGTAAAACGAATTTTTTTTTTTGTCAAGGGTCTCGTTGTGTAATTGTCAGGGTTGTTTTGGGATTTTCTCTAAAAAGAACGAAAAGAAACAAACAATTACATTCAACAAAAAAGGATCTGAAAGGTTAAACTTATAATAAGTGACTCAACTGCAGTATTCTTGGTTTCTTTCTGAGGTGATGCGTGGTAAACCTGAAACAGAACAATGAATTTTAACACAACTTTGTTTTATAGGAACGAATTCCAGTTGAAGAAGTGTTCGAGCAATTGAAATGTACCAGGGAAGGTTTGTCCTCTGCTGAAGGTGCCAGCAGGCTTCAAATATTTGGACCAAACAAGCTAGAAGAGAAAAAGGTTCATACTTCATATTCTCTAACAACATTAATTATTATTATTATTTACAATACACAAAGATGCTCTGACTATTAACTTTAATAACATTGTTAATATTACAGGAAAGCAAACTTCTCAAGTTTCTTGGGTTTATGTGGAATCCCCTGTCATGGGTTATGGAAGCTGCAGCCATTATGGCCATTGCTCTTGCAAATGGTGATGGCAAGCCCCCGGATTGGCAAGATTTTGTAGGTATTGTTTGCTTGTTGGTCATCAACTCCACCATCAGTTTCATTGAAGAAAACAACGCCGGAAATGCCGCCGCCGCACTTATGGCTGGTCTTGCTCCTAAAACAAAGGTAATGCTGAATGCACCAACAATTTGTGGAATGATAAAATATTTAAGATGGAGACTTATATGCATGTGCAGTTATCTTCATGTGAAGTTAATAGTTGATAATCGATTAATAATTTAACATGTTTGACTAAATTGCTATCTAACCATTATCAGCAATCAACTTCACATAAACTTCACATAAATACAACTGCATGTGAGTTTCTACCATGTATAATATGTGAATTTTATAGTTAAAAATCATTGAAGGATTTTACATGTTTAACTAAATTGTTATGTAATGATGTTTAACTATCAACTTTAAGATAAATACAATTGTGCATGAGTTTTTACCAATTAAGTAGGTGGAGATTGATAGTTAAAAATCATGAGATGATTTGACATGTTTGACTAAAATGTGTTTACTGCCTTGTAGGTTCTTAGAGATGGCAAGTGGACTGAAGAAGAGGCTGCAATTTTAGTCCCCGGAGATGTCATAAGCATCAAGCTTGGAGACATTGTACCGGCCGACGCTCGTCTTCTAGAAGGTGATCCGTTAAAGATTGATCAGTCAGCTCTTACCGGAGAGTCCCTTCCAGTGACCAAGAACCCCGGAGATGAAGTCTTTTCTGGCTCAACTTGCAAGCAAGGTGAAATTGAAGCCGTTGTCATTGCAACCGGAGTCCACACATTCTTCGGAAAGGCTGCTCACCTTGTTGACAGCACCAACCAAGTTGGACATTTCCAGATGGTTCTAACCGCCATTGGAAACTTCTGTATCTGTTCCATTGCGGTTGGTATGCTGGCTGAGATCATTGTCATGTATCCAATTCAGCACCGAAAATACAGAGATGGAATTGACAATCTTTTGGTTCTCTTGATTGGTGGAATCCCCATTGCCATGCCTACTGTGTTGTCTGTGACAATGGCCATTGGATCTCACAGGCTTTCGCAACAAGGCGCCATCACGAAGCGAATGACTGCCATAGAAGAAATGGCTGGAATGGATGTGCTTTGCAGTGACAAGACAGGAACACTCACACTTAACAAGCTTAGTGTTGACAAGAACTTGATTGAGGTCTTTACTAAAGGAGTGGACAAGGATCATGTGATCCTTCTCGCCGCGAGAGCTTCCAGGACTGAAAACCAGGATGCCATTGATGCTGCTATTGTTGGAATGCTTGCAGATCCTAAAGAGGTTTAACTTCTTTCATAAAGCTTAGTGTCCTTAAGTTTTTCCCTTGATTTCATTATTCGAAAATCGAGCGAAAAATTGAACATGTATATGCCTTGTGCTGTAGGCAAGGGCTGGAATCAGAGAGGTTCACTTTTTACCTTTCAATCCTGTTGACAAGAGAACTGCTCTGACTTACATTGATGCTGATGGAAACTGGCACCGTGCAAGCAAAGGCGCTCCGGAGCAGGTAACAATCTTTAGTTTGTTCATGATTTGTGAGAGGTTCTGGCTTGTTCAATTGATGCTGATATGATATTCTTTGTTATGATGAATAGATCATGAACTTGTGTAATCTAAGGGATGATGCTAAGAAGAAGGTTCATGCCATTATTGACAAGTTCGCCGAAAGAGGCCTTCGTTCCCTAGCCGTTTCAAGACAGGTTCTTACAGCAAAGTCTTCATGCTTTAATTTTTCAGTATATGTTCCCAAGTTTCTTGTAAATAATAATAATAAAGAGAATCTGAATCTGAAGCATCTTCTCTGCTACTGCAGGAAGTTCCTGAGAAAAGCAAGGACAGCCCTGGAGCTCCATGGCAGTTTGTTGGTTTGTTGTCACTATTTGATCCACCAAGGCATGACAGTGCCGAAACCATTCGCAGGGCTCTTAATCTCGGTGTAAATGTCAAGATGATTACAGGTAAGCCTTATCCTAATAGGTAGAATCAGCTGCAGGAATCGAACGATGCCATATTATGAATTAGTATCTTAACATTTACTCTTCTTTATAGGTGATCAACTCGCCATTGCTAAGGAGACAGGCCGAAGACTTGGAATGGGAACAAATATGTACCCATCTGCTTCCCTTCTTGGCCAAGACAAAGATGCAAGTATCGCTGCACTTCCGGTCGAAGAGTTGATTGAGAAAGCCGATGGTTTTGCCGGAGTCTTTCCAGGTTTATACTCATTACTATTTTCTCTATTTTTCTCTCACTCTATATGTTCATTGAAATTGTATAGTATCTAACTCTTGGTTTGTTTTTTCTGCTATTTTTGTTCACTACAGAGCACAAGTATGAGATTGTGAAGAAGTTACAAGAGAGGAAGCACATTTGTGGTATGACTGGAGATGGTGTGAACGATGCTCCTGCCTTGAAGAAGGCCGATATTGGGATCGCTGTCGCTGACGCCACTGATGCTGCAAGAAGTGCTTCTGATATTGTGTTGACTGAACCTGGATTGAGTGTTATAATTAGTGCTGTCTTAACTAGCAGAGCTATTTTCCAGAGAATGAAGAACTACACAGTTGGTTACTTGCTTTCTTCAATTTTTTTATGATGATGCACATATAGTTCCCTTCTAAATTTCATTCTCAATGATGTAACTTAAAACTATTTTCTTTGCGTTTCAGATTTATGCAGTGTCTATCACCATCCGTATTGTGGTCAGTAGACAGTATTTGCGATTATATTTGTAATTCATTAGCAGAGTAAAATGGAAACTGATCATGTTGGATTTTCTATTTTTTGAATGCAGTTTGGCTTCATGTTTATCGCGTTGATCTGGAAATTCGATTTCTCTCCTTTCATGGTTCTGATCATTGCCATTCTTAACGATGGTAAGTAGTTGCAGCTCTAAACATTTTTTTTTCTTAAATACCTTTGAAATTCACCTTTTCAAAATGGTAATCGGACACAAACCTTGTCATAAAATATTAGGGACAATCATGACAATTTCAAAGGACAGGGTTAAGCCATCTCCTTTGCCTGATAGCTGGAAACTGAAGGAAATTTTCGCTACCGGAATAGTTCTTGGAGGTTACTTGGCTCTCATGACTGTTATATTCTTCTGGGCAATGAAAGAAACTACATTCTTCCCTGTAAGAAACATAAACTAACATACCTGATATTCTTTAATTGTCCTTGTTCTTGTTTGGATTCAAGATCTGACCCCTATTTATTACTGACAATGCAGGACAAATTCGGAGTTAGACCTCTGGATAAAAGCCCTGATGAAATGACGGCTGCATTGTACCTACAAGTTAGTATTGTCAGCCAAGCTCTAATATTTGTAACGCGTTCGCGCAGCTGGTCGTACGTGGAACGCCCTGGATTGCTTTTAGTTAGTGCTTTCATTATTGCTCAACTGGTAAGGATGATGCTCCATCTTTTCGTGTCGATTTCTTGTGAAGTGATAAGAAGATAAATACTTGTGAGAAAGATGAAGTTGATATTTTTGTGATGATGAATTTGCAGATTGCTACAATTATAGCAGTGTATGCCAACTGGGGCTTTGCAAAGATCAAGGGAATTGGTTGGGGTTGGGCTGGAGTCATCTGGCTCTACAGTCTTGTCTTCTATGTTCCACTTGACTTCATGAAGTTCGCCATTCGCTACATCTTAAGTGGCAAAGCTTGGCTCAATCTCCTCGAAAACAAGGTCCGTGATACATATGCTAATTCTAATTATGCACTAAGGTAATCCAATAGTACAGATTCGATTCAAGACAGAAGATACTCTGTCATGATTTGCTATTGGGATTACCTTATTTTTATTTTAAGAGAATGGATTTGATTGAAGTGCTGTTTCAAAATGCATGACAGACTGCCTTCACCACCAAGAAAGACTATGGCAAGGAAGAGAGGGAAGCTCAATGGGCTCTTGCTCAAAGAACCCTTCATGGACTCCAACCACCGGAGACTTCTAACATCTTCAATGAAAAGAACAGCTACAGAGAATTGTCTGAGATTGCTGAACAAGCTAAGAGAAGAGCTGAAGTTGCAAGGTAACCAATATATAACTACTCATTCTTTTAGGAACATTAATTTGATTATGTTAGTTTAATACATGAAACCAATTTCCCTCTCTTTAACCATCTCTTTTTTCAGGCTTCGTGAGCTTCACACGCTTAAAGGACACGTTGAATCCGTGGTGAAGCTGAAAGGTTTGGACATTGACACAATCCAGCAGCACTACACTGTGTAATAAACGGCAGCATTAGTCGAAACTCGCTGTAGATAGAAACAAAAAGAAGGGCCAAGAATTCAAAAAATGGCATGTGTGTAAGAAGAAACCAAGGAGGAAGGCCTAACTATTTAAAAACGCTTACTAGGTTTAGGGAGAGAGGAAGCCTCTGATCATATTACATAAATCTGCCTCTCTCTCTGTCTGTTTATCTTTTTTTTTTTTCCCTTCTGTTTTCTAGTGGCGGCGAAAGCGGTGTCTAAGCTTTCATTTTGTTTTGAATCTTAGGGGAGAATGTTGACATGGTTCTGGGTCTATACTCATCCATCTTGTGTTCTTCATGTTTGTTGTAATGCTACTTCAAAAGTGGCAGTGATCACATAATGAACTTGAATGTTTTTACCTTATTTTTGTGGTGGGAGAATAAGAGCTAATGGAAGTTTTCACGGCATCATCATCATCATTATTCAAATATGAAAATTACACTTGTTCTAAACCAAATTCTTGAATTGTTTCATTTTACTGGCCCACTAGAGAATATCTAGCTCTCAAATATGTTGTAAGAGACTGCATAATTTTTAGGCTCATTTTTTTATATGAATGTTATGTGTGTGCTGTGCTTGGATATAGATACGGGGCTGTGTTATAGATTGGGGTGGTGTTACTTTTTGTAAATTGACAGATTAAAAATCAGACCTGTGTTATAGATTGGGGTGGTGTTACTTTTTGTAAATTGACAGATTAAAAATCAGACCGTTCGATTTTGTTGTTGTTGAAGTTTTAATATAAATCAGATAGTCTGATTTGTATGAAAGAAAAAAATTTAAAATTTCTAAAGTATTGTAATTGGTAGGTCTGATTTGAGTGTTTTTTAAAAAAAAATTTATTTCGAGCCGCATCAAATCGGACCATCCGATTTGTATAGTTAAAAAGATTTTAAATACTTAAATACAAATTGGACCATCTAATTTATACTCTTATATTCTCCCTCTTGTCATATTCTCTTTTTTTTTTTTTTGCGTCAAAAAATTATAGTTTAAATATTTTCAATGTGAGCTAAAACATATAAGGTAAATGATAGAGTTTTATTGAAAGCATATTGTCATGGTCAAATTTTGTTACAAACATAATTTTATGTCAAAATTAGTTGGATATTGTTATTCCATTCACACTCTCATTTGAAGAACTAAAAGGTATGATCTGTGAGAAGATAGATTCTCAAATATCAAAGAGAGTATCATGTATTTTGTATAGGTATCCTATATCAGTATTTGGTAGATTCATTCAATTTCAAATTAATATGCGATTGATAAAGTGAGCATGCGATAAATGTTTTCAATATGTATTGAAACTTGCTCTTAGATATCGTTCATTGAGTTGTATGTTGAGTTCGAACAATCTGAAGTTGACCGACATATCGAAAGGGAAGATTACAATAGTGATAGCGAGGAAGAGTTTGAAACCAACTATGAGATCGTTGATCCAAATAGAGACGAAGATCAAGCTGATGACACTATGGAGGCAAATGTCGCGGAGGTGACAAATGCATTAGCAAACCAACATCCATTTAAGGAGCCATCTTTCATGCGTGCGTTGGATTTGGAGGCCATGCATGCACCGGAATTTCCTGAATATATGAATGTAGGTATATAATTTGGATATTTTTACGTGAGATTACAATTTTGTTATTATTAATATTGTCGATCGATCAATTACTTACGTGATATATGAAAATATAATTAATTAGCATTTGTTTATGTATTTATTTGGTTAAATTTAAGTTAATAACCTTACAGGTTAGAATAATTTTTTGGTTAAATTTAAAGTAATTACTTGAGTAGGAATAAATACAATGTATATATTTATAGGTTTAATTACTTTATTGGTCCTTATAGTTTCGTGAAATTTTCAATTAGGTCCCTATATTTTTTTTCTTTTTAATTGAGTCCCTACACTAAATTTTTTTTTCAATTAAGTCCTTCTTAGTAGTAATTGGCTTAATTTTATAGGGATCCAACTAAAAAAAAAAGAATTGGTATAGGGACCTAAATAAAAGAAAAAAAAAGTGTAGGGACCCAATTTAAAAAAAATTGGTTCAAGGACTCAATTATAAAGAAAAAAAGTATACGAACCTAATTGAAAATTTCGTGAAACTATAGGGACCAATAAAATAATTAAACATATTTATATTAATATTTTAAATATTTATTTATAATGTATAATTTTAATATAAATTTATAAATATTTATTAATGATTTATAATAGATAGGTGGATTTAAATTTTACTTATTTAATATTTATTATTAAATATTTAATTTATGGTGTCGTTGTAGTAGAATTTCCTGTTGTGGTAGATGGTGAATTTACCGTAGGAATGGAATTCAGTTTCAGAAAAATTGTCATTATGGCGATGAAAGATTATACTATCCGCAGAGGTGTAGATTACCGGTTTATGAGTAGGAACCGATGACATTTCATGCCAAATATACACTTATGACTCAGACTGTAATTGGCTTATCAGAATTAGCATGATCTGTAGGAAGTACTATTAGATTATAAGGAGGTACAATAGTAGTCATACTTGTACTAAAACTAGCATTTCTCAAGATCATTTGAAGTTGGATTTCAACACAATTGCAAGAGCAATAAAGCTGTTGGTAGAGGCTGATCCCTCTCTATAAAGGTGAAATCAGTTATTACGGAAGTACAGTCAAAGTCCAATTACACCATCAGTTATCACGAAGCATGGTTGGCAAAAGCAAAAGTCAGTGAAAATTTTTTTTTGAAGATTGGGAAACATCATGTGATACTTTGCGCATATGGTTTGAGACCATGTGTCACAAGGAGCCATCAACAACCATCTATTTTGAAACTATGCCTGCATATCAGAGTAATAACTTGGTAAACGGATATCCGGGTATTACATTGAGTCTTCTGGAGTTATTACCCTTACATTAAAGCATTTAGACATTACAAATCAATTGTCCAGGTGGATGGGATCCACTTGTATAGAAAATATAAGAGTTGTTTATTGGTTGTAGTTTTCAGGATGGTAACAACAATATCGTGGCTATTGCATTTGCCATTGTGGAGGGAGAGACTTCTAAAGCGTGACACTTTTTTCTTAGTAACTTGCAACAACATGTGGTGACTTGGGATAGTGTGGGACTTATCTCTAACCGACATGAATCTATCAATTTAGCTATTGCTTCTAGTAACGGAGCTTAGTCGTCTCCTAGCGCTTTCCACATGTTTTGCATCAGGCATATAGGGTCAAATTTCTTGAGGAAGTTCAAGGAATCGTACCTGCAAAAGCTTGCCGTCAATATAGGTAAGTTTGAATATATTGAAGTTAGTTATTATCAGAGTTACCATTATTATGAATCTCATTTATACTTGGTATTTGTACTTGTTTGTTTTATATCGCAAGATATTCGAGGATAGTTTACGAATACGAGATGCATTATGTAACACCCTACCATACAAAGTCTTATGCTTAAGTCATAATTCAGGGATGGCAAGGTATTACGACCTCTAAAACAAAAATTAGTACGTATAGTAATATGAATAATTGATTATAACTAGGAGCCTTTGTAGAAAAAGGGGTAGACAAAAACCGCAACCTTAAAGCGCAACACTCAAATCGATAACATAACGAACAAGGATAATCCAACGCGTGATTATATATATATACAAAAGAGTGTCAAAAACAGGAATATCAAGACTCAAGATCCGGATGCGAAGATAACCGGTCCGAGCATAACAATATATACATATGATAAAATAAGGAAAACCCCAAAGGAAACCCAAAGGGACGCAAATACATAAAACCTATTCTCCAAAATCTCCCATAAGAGGAGTCATCACAGTTTGTATTATTTAATGGAGATAAAAGTATCTAAGCAGAACATATAAACCAAAACATGACCCCGAGAACAAAGGATCTTCGCAAGTGTAGAAGTCTCCAGCATGCCTCAGCGGGAAACCTCACGTCCTGCATCTGAAAACCACAAAATCCGCATGGGTGAGAACCAGAGGTCCCCAGCATGGTAACAGCTTCCACATATATAATACATAATAATGGAGGAAAGCCAAAGGCAATCCTAGGACTTCCTCCGAATAATATCAAAGCTTATAACAAGCTAAACCATATAAGGGCATCTGACTAAAGATTCTTCAGTCTAACTAATACTTCCCTTTCCAATTCCTTCAGACCTCCCAACCACCAGCAGGAGTATAATATAGCAAACACAGTTATATCAAACAAGGAATATACAAATAGGAGC
>NC_029775.3:25513014-25513876 GCF_000817695.3 Arachis duranensis
TGTTGTAACACCCTACCATACAGAGTCTTATGCTTAAGTCATAATTCAGGGATGGCAAGGTATTACGACCTCTAAAACAAAAATTAGTACGTATAGTAATATGAATAATTGATTATAACTAGGAGCCTTTGTAGAAAAAGGGGTAAACAAAAACCGCAACTCAAAAGCGCAACACTCCGATCGAAAACGTAACGAACAAGAATAACCAACGCGAGATTATATATATACAAAGGAGTGTCAAAAACAGGAATATCAAGACTCAAGATCCGGATGCGAAGATAACCGGTCCGAGCATAACAATATATACATATGATAAAATAAGGAAAACCCCAAAGGAAACCCAAAGGGACGCAAATACATAAAACCTATTCTCCAAAATCTCCCATAAGAGGAGTCATCACAGTTTGTATTATTTAATGGAGATAAAAGTATCTAAGCAGAACATATAAACCAAAACATGACCCCGAGAACAAAGGATCTTCGCAAGTGTAGAAGTCTCCAGCATGCCTCAGCGGGAAACCTCACGTCCTGCATCTGAAAACCACAAAATCCGCATGGGTGAGAACCAGAGGTTCCCAGCAGGTAACAGCTTCCACATATATAATACATAATAATGAAGGAAAGCCGAAGGCAATCCTAGAACTTCCTCCAAATAATATCAAAGCTTATAAACAAGCTAAACCATACAAGGGTATCTGACTAAAGATTCTTCAGCCTAACTAATACTTCCCTGTCCAATTCCTTCAAACCTCCCAACCACCAGTAGGAGTATATCATAGCAAACACAGTTATATCAGACAAAGAATATACAAATAGGAGCAGTTAAGACATTTAGGCAATTAGCAAGTAATATGCAGTCAAA
>NC_029775.3:25514101-25514652 GCF_000817695.3 Arachis duranensis
TTTGATACTAGTATCATCAATTCTGACCGGAGCCACTGGAAGCGTCAAATCTTCCCTTAACTGAACCGATTCGGGTTCCAACACATGGCTAGCATCAGGAGTGTACTTCCGAAGCTGCGACACGTGAAACACGTCGTGCAGGTTCGAAAGATGAGGTGGTAGAGCCATCCGATACGCCACCGGCCCAATCCTCTCCAAGATCTGAAATGGACCAATGTATCGAGGATTCAACTTCTTTGTCTTAATTGCCCTACCTACTCCCGTAGTCGGAGTAACCTTAAGGAAAACATGGTCTCCTTCCTCAAACTCCAAGGGCTTTCGCCTCTGATCGGCGTAACTCTTTTGACGACTCTGCGCCGTAAGCATCCTATCACGGATTTTCTTGACTTGTTCAGTAGTCTCAGCTATCATTTCCGGTCCTAACAAGCTTCTCTCTCCAGCTTCATACCAACATAGCGGAGATTGACATTTCCTCCCATACAAGGCCTCATACAAAGCCATTCCAATGCTCGCATGATAGCTATTATTGTATGCAAACTCCACTAATGGCA
>NC_029775.3:25515927-25518015 GCF_000817695.3 Arachis duranensis
AAAACTCCTTATCTCTGTTACGGTGGTTGGTTGCTTCCAATCCATTACAGCCTCCACCTTAGTTGGATCTACGGCTATTCCCTTCTTACTCACCACATGGCCCAAAAACTTCACCTCACTTTTCCAAAACTCACACTTAGACAGTTTTGCATAAAGTTTCTTCTCCTTTAGAATCTGCAGCACGGTCCTCAAGTGTTCCACATGCTCTTCTTCAGTCTTGGAGTAAATTAGTATGTCATCAATGAAGACAACAACGAATTTATCCAAAAACGGATGGAAGACTCTATTCATGTACTCCATGAATACCGCAGGAGCGTTCGTCAACCCAAAAGACATCACAGTGTACTCGTAATGACCATAACGAGTCCTGAAAGCGGTCTTAGGGATATCCTCACCCCTCACCCTTATCTGGTGATAACCGGATCGCAAATCAATCTTGGAGAAAACTCCAGCTCCTTGTAACTGATCCATGAGATCATCAATTCTTGGCAATGGGTACTTATTCTTTATTGTAACCTTGTTCAGCTGCCTGTAATCCACACAGAGCCGCATACTCCCATCTTTCTTCTTCACCAGTAACACTGGAGCACCCCATGGAGAGACGCTTGGCCGTATAAAATTCTTTCCCAACAAATCCTCTAGTTGAGACTTTAGCTCGTTCATCTCTAACGGTGACATCCTATAAGGAGCACTTGAGATTGGTCCCGCCCCGGGCACCAACTCAATAGCAAACTCAACCTCTCGGTTAGGTGGAAACTCATCAATATCATCGGGAAACACTTCCGGAAACTCACACACAACCGGAATCTGTTCCAACCTTTGATCATCACCTGAAACGCCCGCGGCTAACAACATGATACCCTGACATTCGGTTCCAGAACAGTTCACCATCATCGAATTCAAGTAATAATTATTTACCACGACCGGCCCTTCTGTATCTTCCGGCATAAAGTACACTGACTTTGTAGAACAATCTAGCAGGACATGGTTCTTAGATAACCAGTCCAATCCCAAGATAAGATCAAGACCAATCATCGGCAAGCAGATTAAGTCATGAACAAAATCACGCTGCTTGAACCTAAAGGAAATTTCCGGACATCCTAGCCTAGTTACCATGGCTTCATGGGTAGCATTGTACACTCTTAGATCATATCCTAAAGTTACAATCTTCAATCCTAACTCATGGGCTTTCTCAAATGCAATGAATGAATGTGATGCTCCCGAATCAAATAAAGCATTTAAATTTTGACCAGCCATTTCACAGTTACCTCGAATAAGTGTCTCGGATCCCTCAGCTCCTACAGCTGAAGTGGTGAACACCCGACCAGTCTGTTGTGCCTTCCAAGCACCTTGTTTCTGCCTCTCCAGACAATTGGCGGCTTTATGCCCCGCTTTTCCACAATTGTAGCACAAACCCCATCCGGCCTTGCATGGTGCTCCCGGATGGTGACTCCCACACCTAGTGCAAGCTTGATCATCCTGTGGCTGCTTCCCAAACTTCTTTCCTTGGGAGTTGTTGTTATTGGGCCTCCTGAAAGAGCCTTGGGAGTTGTTGTTGTTGTTGGACCTCCTAAAAGAGCTTCCCTTCTTGAAAGACGGACCTCTAGGTGCAAAGCTCTTCCCTCGGTTCTGTGGAAATGAACCTTTGTGACTCCCTTTCTCAGCGGTTGCCCTTTTCACACACTCCTCAGCAACCCTACACTTGTTTACCAACTCGGAGAAGGTCCTAATCTCCATTGGTCCCACTGAACTGAAGATATCACTCCGGAGTCCTCCTTCATACTTAACACACTTCCATTCCTCATAGTCTACCGGAGTCCCTTGGCACATACGAGAGAACCTGAACAGCTCCTCAAACTTGTCAGTATACTCTGATATGGACATAGTACCCTGCTTCAGCTGTAACAATTCAAGTTCCTTAGCCGTCCTAGCAGAAGTCGGAAAGTACTTCTTATAGAACTCCTCTTGGAAAACATTCCAAGTGATATAGTCATCGCCTTGCTGTAGAAGACGTCGGATACCTTGCCACCAATGCGACGCTTCACCGACAAGCATATAGGTAGCAAACTCAACACGCTGTCCTTCAGG
>NC_029775.3:25518191-25518402 GCF_000817695.3 Arachis duranensis
CATCATTACCATGGTTGTTCATCTGTTGACCAAGAGCCTCAGCAGTGGCTTGCATAGCAGCAGCCATGTTTTCCAACGCAGCCATAAAGTTCACCGGGTCATTAGGGTTATTCTCCGGTGCACAAGTACTCGTACGACCCCTCGCACTACCTCTACCGCGTCCACGAGGCGCCATCTGGTTCCTATACATACCAAACAATCGATATTAAGA
>NC_029775.3:25521354-25526823 GCF_000817695.3 Arachis duranensis
GTATGGGTTTTGTAGAGCTCTCCGCGGTGAACGCGTGGCCGCAAACGGGGCGGCAATCGGAGCTCTAGATCAAAAGTTATGGTGATTTGAAGATCAAGTGAGAGAAGGAAGTTGAGAGAGTGTTCTTCCTCCCCTTCTCTCTAAGTTCAGCGTGTTTTAGTGTGTAATGAGGAGAGAGAGTGCTGAAAACTAGGGTTTTGGTTAAGTTATGTTGGGCCAAGGGCCCACTTTGGGTCTAATTGGCCCGGTTTGGCCTGTTCGGTCCAATCTTGGTCCGAATTCTATAAAATTGGTACCGAAATTCTCGTCTCAGTCTCCCCTATCACATTTAGCCATAAAAATCACATTTTAGGCTTTCTAGAATAAATTCTCATTTATGGGTTAACTAGCCATTAATTAACCGGGTTTTACACATTATCAACATTTATGAGAATGGGATAAGGCTTACACTATCTAGTTAAACCAAATTCCACGCGAACAACATGCATCGACATTCGATGGTGGTTACCGATGGGGTCACATGACCAGGAATCTAGTGGAGTGCATCACTTCAGTCTTAAAGGATGCACGCAATCTCCTTATCACTGCACTTGTCAAGGCAACATTTTATAGGCTTAATAAGTTGTTCACTTGAAAAAGAGCGGAGGCTGAGGCTCTCTTGGAAAAGAGCCGAGGCTGAGGCTCGCTCAGAAAAGAGCCGAGACTGAGGCTCGCATTAATGCTGGACATATTTTTTCTGAACTTGTGACCTCAAAGTTGCATGCAAATCAACGTGCATAATGAAACATCCAGGTTAATTGTTTCAACAGGCAGAATGAGGTTTTTGAAGTGCGTGAGATGCCAAATAGAGTGGAGTAAGTAGTTAACCTACATCGACAATGTTAAAACTATGGGAAATTTCAGGTGGATCAGATTCCATGTTAACATGTATTTGCATGTTGTACGAATCAACGACTAGATTGGTAAGTATATGTTCATGATGTTTATAAGATGAACCATGTTCGAAGGATGTACAGAGCTAGGTTTAGGCCACTAGAGAATCCCAATACGTGGCCTACTTACTATGGACTTCGACTCATACCAAATTCGTTCCTCAAATGAGTTACCAAAGGTCGACCAAAGATGATGCGCTGTTTGATTGAGATGGACACTTAAATATTGCGTGGTCCTAGGCAATATAGCCAATGTGGTAGTGAGGACCACAACCAAAGTAAATGTCGTCAACGCAGTAATGCAAGTGCAGGTTCATTTGCTCAATAGAGTTATATGACAGTTGCATTAGGTTATAATTTCTCCAAGTACTCTATGACATTCGCATTTTTATATTTTGTATCCAAGAACATTAGGACATTTGCATTGGTTTATATTGTATCCAGGTATTCTATGACATTCGTATTAATTCTATATAAAAAAGTTAACTTAACAACATCCACACCAAATAAATTAACATAGTTATAAAACATAATTCTAAAACACATACTACTTTCTCACGCCCATTTTATATTTTTCACAAAGTTTTTGCACTTCTTGGCTACCATATTGAACACAGACAGGGTGAATCGATTAGTGCTACGATGTGAAGGATCAACTCTAAGATTGCAGCCTTTGTCTCTATCAGTTGGAGTTGATGCATCACTTGTGCATGTACCTGTTTCACCTACATAAACATATAATTACATCATATACATCAACCAAATTACTTGAAACTAAGAAATAACATTGCATCTAACAACTAAAAAAACCAAATAGAATGCTAAGTAATCAACCAACATAATACATTACTGGCACTAGACCCTAGATTATCACCATGATCGTAATCGTTGTTGTGGGATTCCTGATCGGCATCCTCGTCCTCATCTTCATCTTTATCCTCATCATCATCATCCGAAGGGTCTATTAGACAGTCATCAGTCTTGTGATCAACCCCGTTAGTGCTTTCTTCAATTAGACCCATTGAAATACAGTGGGTTCCTGCTATGTATAATCCCTCGATCCCTGTCACTCCTACTTGAGTTACGAAATAGTTTTCCTCTAGAATTTTCTGAAGGAGTGCGGCTTGAATGCCTCAAATCCAAGGAATACCTACCCGACGTCATACCAGGCTGATGGCTAGATTGTGATTGGCCTGGATGTGAATCCATGAACCAAATAGCTGGCTAAATAAAACTTTTTCTTCTGTGTCAAACTATGAAACACTCCAATACTATTGATGTAATGGGTATGGCGGGATAAACTATGAGTGAGGAATATATGGGATCGAGGAATGTTGTGGCTCTTGGCTCAGTGTAGCATGTGGTTGTTGTTATGGTTGTGGTGGTGGCGGTGACTGTGGCTGCTGCTCTTGATTCTCATCAACACCAATGGAATTTTTCTATTGGTTCTCTTGCACCACAAGATCCGACAAGTTCAAACGGTTGTCACATTTTGTGCGGTACCAATACATGTAAATATCTAAGGTATGCTGTAGAGGCACGGAAAACTCAGTAAAAACGTGACTATACCTATTCGTCCACTACATCACACAAAATGAATGAGTGGTGGTGGTGGATCAGTCAAGATTCTTTGGACCAATCAGGACTTCCCTATGTGTTTTGTCTAGACACCATTCCTGATGAGGAACTCTCTAGACAAAACCAAACTATCGCCTAAAACTATCGATTGCATGTCATTCAATCCATTCAAATGATATCAATGGCACCGTAGCGCTCCAAACAACTGAGCGTGGATGGATGTCTACAGGAATTACATCTAGCTCAATGGGATCAACACCATAAGCCTCTCACACAAATTGGACATATTAAAAGAAACAGATGATCACACACTAAATAATAATAAGATTCAACCAAAAACAGAAACTAATATAATTAAAACATACTTGGCCTTCCTGCAGCTCATCCAACGACTTCCTAAAGTAAGTAAGAGAATGAAATCTATAGCGTCAGTCATCACGCTCCCAGTTAAACCACCTAACATTATTTATTTCGTTAACATAATTTTATCCTAAACATTAAAATACAATGTGCAACACTTAGCTAAATTTATTATTCGATAATTTTACCTGTTTGCAAACAAAAAAACTTGGGAGTCACTGGGAATCAGCGCGAGAAATGGTAAATGGATCCAAGCCCAAGTTAGCAGAACTGTTAGTAGACCATCGATTTTCTTGCACCCAAAATGAGATGCCCTATATAGCGCTCTGTACAAGTGTGTTAGGCATGCCAATCCTCAACTAAATTCTCTTATACTGGCGAAGTCGCGAAGCAAAAGCAGAAATTTCTAGTGCATGGCTGCTGCAGAGTTGTCTCCAAATAAGATTGTATTAAATAATAGTATGATGTGGCATTTTACGTACCTTTGAATACCATTTTTGTCAGTCAAATCTAAACGATCTTTTAGATTTCAAAGCCACAACAACTTTATGATGAAGCTTCTTCTACAATCTCACTTCTTAGGTGCAACCCCAAATGGGTGCAAACATTCAACCTCTAAAGCATTGTGACTACTTATAGTCACTTCTGTCACTCGAAGACCATTTATCAAAAGACCAAGAACAATAGTCACATCTTCCAATTTTATAGCACACTCACCAACCAGAAGGTGAAATGTATGTGTGTTAGAGTACCACCTCTCGATTAGAGCATTTATCATTTTCGATTGACATTGAATTATTCTAATATGAGAAACATAATAAAAACTAGTATGCCGTAAATGCTCCTCCACAATAGGATTTTACAAATCTGACAGCTGTAAGTGATTATACGTTAACACCCATGAACTCTACAAAAATATAGCCATATATTACATCAAACAAAATTATCCATAAACGCTGACTAATTATTATATGACAATTTATAACAAAAAAATATATTTTTTATTATCATTAACATAATTTAGTTATGTTTAACAAAGTACCATCACTTATCCAACCAATAAAATAAAGGATTAAGTACTGAATCGTCCCTAAGGTCTGAGGTGAAAATCAAAATCGTCTCCGACCTTTTTTGTTATTAAAATCATCCTCAACATTACAAAACGTTAGAAGCTGGTCCGGCCGTAGCTTAGTTTCTGGCAAAGGAACACCGAACGGATCTTCCCGTGTTCCTTCCCCTTCGACGACGCCGTTCGCTGACCAAAACGACCCTTGGGAGGTTATATACCAAGCCGCAGGACAAGTGGCCAGGATGAAGCTGAACGACCACGTGTCTCAGAGCAACAGAGGGTTTCTTAATTCTGCATGCGCCACCGCAGCAGCGCCGAAGAACCTCCACACCACCGTATGCCGCTCGTTCTGTAACCACGATCCTCAGGTAACAAAACTGTCTTTGGAAAGAAGGCATTTTTGAAAAACTTGAATCTAATAATCTTTTTCCATTGTGTTCAGGTTTCTCAAGAGCAGGTGTTGAATCAACAGTGTGGTTTTACTTGGGGAAGGCAGGGGGCTGGTAATAAAGCATACTGACTCCTCCAACAGCAGCACATAGTGCGTGAAATTTGTTACGAGAGTGTAAAATATGGTAATCATCAAGAAGCTTCGCCATAGTTTTTCTAAACAAAATTTTCATACTTAGTGCTTTTCATTTAGTTTCTTGATATATCTGTACTTTTAATGGCAACAGGGAGTTTCGAGAATCTTCAGAACAAGCTCTCTGATCTTATTGAACGCCCCAACTTGAACAATTTCAGTTGGAACTACGCGATCTTCTGGCAGTTTTCACAGTCCAAATTCAAAAAAGATTGTGTTGTTCTTAGTTGGGGTGATGACTGTTGCAGAGAACCAATCGAAGGTGAAGAAGAAAGAGAAGCTTTGAGACTTAGATTTGATGATGATGAGGTTGTTTAGAGAATGAGGAAGAGGGTGCTCCAGAAGCTTCACACGATTTTTAATGGTTCTGAGGAGAAAAATGAAAATTATGCTTTTGGCCTTGACCGTGTAACTGACATTGAGATGTTCTTTCTTGCTTCCATGTACTTCTCTTTCCCCAAAGGTTATGGTGGTTCAGGAAATTTCTTTGAACTTGGTAAGCACTTGTGGATTTGTAACGATGATGATGCTGATGATAGAGGGGTAAGGGGTGGGGGGTGAGGGAGTGGGCTGAGGGGGTTACGGAAGGTTGAGTGAGGGAGTCACGGGAAGGGAAGGGGTGAGTTTGTTTTAATTTTTTAATATTATTTTTAATTATTTTTATTAATAATGAAGGGTAATATAGTAAAAAAATAAAATTGAAGTGGAAAAGGACGATTTTATAACGTTTTGTAACGTTGAGGATGATTTTAATAACAAAAAAAGGTCGGAGACGATTTTGATTTTTACCCCAGACCTTAAGGACGATTTCAGTACTTAACCCTAAAATAAAATTATAATTAATTATAATTTTAATAATACTAACATTTTATTATATTCTATTCTACTCACACACATACATACATTAACAATACATAATAACATAAGGCTAATACAATTTATATTAT
>NC_029775.3:25526860-25551948 GCF_000817695.3 Arachis duranensis
CTTAAATAGTTATTTATTTATTTATTAATAAATAATTTATCAAATAATTTATTTAATAATATTTAATAATTTATTAATAATAATTACTAATTTATAAAAATAATACTAAATTTAGTGTTAATTAGTTAATTAATTAACTAGCATGCATACGTACGGCTAATCTACAAATTATTTAACTAACACTGTTAAAAATTTTAAAAAACTTAACTACAATAAATATATTAGTTAAATATCTAACAATAATCAATTAATTATTAAAATTTAAAAAATATAATATTTATTAGATCTATTTTACAGAAATTCCACAATAATAATCTAACTTCTAATAATAATTAATAAAACTTAAATATAATTCTAATAATTATTACTAAATACCTTAAAAATATATTTTCTAATAACCTACCACTGCAATATTATCATTATTACTAACTAAAATATTCACTAACTAAATTCAACAATACATTTAATACATTTTTAATTATGACAACAACTATCATTTAATCAACATTAACAACATTAATATTTCTGTTAAATTAAAAAATTTAAAATAATAACTTACATAATAAAAAATAATTGAGATAATTAATAATGTGAAGGTCAGCATGATCCACATCTTTAGTTTTTTTTTTTAAACATTATGTTGTTTCTATAAAAGATTGAGGGAGGTAGATGAAAAAGAGAATAGAAAAAATGGAGGTTGAAATTTTTGGAGTAGAAAGAGACTTGAAGAGAGTGAGCTCGAAGAAAGTGATGTGTGAGAGACAGTGAGCGCTGGGGTTAACTGAGGAGGAGGGACTTACATGCGCGACACATTGATGGCATCAGACAAATCGAACAATTCCTCTAATCGGATTGTCCCATTATTGTACCCACAACTCAGACCGTCCAATTATTGTTATGCTGACATCACGATGGTGTAAAGCACCCAGCATTCCAATAACACCGTCTTATATCATTTTAAAGTTCTACCTATCCCTATACATCAAACACATGCAAAAGTCAATTTGCCATAGCCACTAACAATAGTTGTTAAACTCTGATAGGTATTTCTCATTATAACACCAGCTTTATTATTAATTTCAGCTATCCGTTTGACATGCAAGCTTAGTTTCCTATTCTTTTTTAGAGTGTTTGCCATACTAGGACTAATAACATGATTATGCTGGATATTCACAAAGGTTAACACATATTTCAGCTTCTTATCCATTTTCACAATAATCCTAGCTTTACAATTTTGCTCAAAAGTTGGATTTGTCTTCTTTAATGGATCAATTTTTTATCTTCGATAATCAGCTCTAGAACATACCAATATTTAGTATGTAATCTGTCTATTTTGATCCCACTTAGTAGTTTTTATATTTCATGAAAAATCAACCCTTTTTGCATAATTTGGTATAAAAAGCTTCATAATCTTTTACAGAGAAAAATGTCATTCCTATGCTTGAAACAACCTAAAACTTGGATAATAAAAAATTTAAAATCAAATCAAGAATAAAAAATGGATAATCAAAAAATTAAAATCAAATGCTATGTTGTATATCTCTCTAAACTTAGAACACTTAACTACATTGACACCATATATTTCAGTTTCATCATAAAATCAAATGCCAAAATTCCTTAAAATAAAAGTCCTAAGACAACACAATGAAAATGTATGCAACAAAATCAATGGCAATGCTATGTATTTAGCTCCACAATCATGAACATCTCGATTCAGATGCAAATTAAAATAGATAATGGATAATTAGGAGTAAAAAATGGATAATAAAAAAATTAAAATCAAATCAGGAATAAAAAATAAATAATCAAAAAATTAAAATCAAATCTGGAATAAAAAATTAACATACGAAATAAATTAAATACAAACCTCATTGAATCAAAAGTTATAATCAAAACTCTAAGATAACAAGAACCAAAAGAATATGGTACTGAGAAGAGTTTTTGTGAACCATGGGATCGAAGCAGAGCAAAGAGAAGCGTGGAGAAGAGAAGAAAACAAGGACTAAGGTGCATGCAGTGACGCAATCGAAGAGAAGAAAAGTGAGGTACATGTAGTGGAACTCTTCTATCGAGAAGAAAAAAAATCACGATTGAAAGAAGAGATTTTTAGCATAATGAAGAAATTCCTAAGCGCGTTGTATTGTCTTTGAATCCTAGTGTATCTTTATACGTTTATTTTTGTAACCGTATTTTTTACTATATCCTAATGAAAGTGGCTAAAATTATTGACCGAAAAATAGTGTACAAATAGCATTTTTCATATTATATATATTAGTGCTGTAGTTGTTGTTTTAGTTTCGAATTTATTTTTTAAATGGATGCTATATTGGTGTTTTATACAAATATGAATTAAAAGGATGAAATACTAATATGGATCAAGACATTTTTGTTAGACTAAAAAGATATTTTGGTGGGACGAAAACAGATAATTTTACTCAGACAAAATTGGTGCACAGCTTTAAATATCACTCTATATTTTTCACAATACTTTTAAAAAGGATATTTCACCCGAATAAAATAATTGCTAATGAAATTTCCAACTTACAAATATTTCTAGTGCACAGGAACCGAACAATCATTTCTGGAATCGGATTACTATAACTAAATCTACACTAGCGTGATACTCCGTGCAATGCACGGGATTCACGAAATTTAAATCTTTTTAAAGTAAAAATATTAAGAATATAACTAAAATGTATTATATAAAAATAGATATGTTGTATTAATTTTGGATAATTACAAAATTATCATTACACTAAAATAAAAAAATAGATTACAACAATTATTCGATATGTCAATAAATAGTATAACATATTTTGTAAGATAATAAAATATTCAAACAATTGGTAGAAACTAAAAAAAAACAGAAAAAAAGTCCAACAGAGATGTAATTTACTATTACGTATTATCTTAAGAACACATAACGTCAAGATACTTACTGATAGCAAAACAAAATATCTACAACATATATAAATTTGTTCATTAAACAAAAAATAAAATATGTCCAAGACAACTTAACATATAATTCAAAATATCCATCAAATAGAGTTATACATAGGAGGCCTAACGTCGCTGAATCGATAACTCTATCTGGCGGTTAGCTATCGAGCTGAGTTTGAAAGTAATGCTATCACCCTCCTTTAAATTGTATATTCTACAACATTCACTCCACCCGACCCCAAATTTCCATTCTCCATGTTTTCCTCCACTATTCAGTAAGTGAAAAAAGAACACATTCTTCTCTACATTGGAATCTGGACTGGTGATCGTCCAAATCGAACCATCTCCAGATGGTTTAGGATACACAGCAAATTTTGAAGCCAAATACTGTAACGAATAATTCATAGTTAACATAAACATAATATTTTCATACACAATGAATAACAGATTTAGGAAGAACATCCAATAAGGTTGCAGGAAAAAAAAAGAAAACACTCTTTTAAGATCAAGTTACCAATCTAGATTGTTCGAGATCTGAAGATGTGATCTTCTTTTCATAAGAAACCTCTGGAGCATATCTAATTCAGGATAATATGAATCTTAGTCACCACAGTAAAAAATAGCAAGCTATCCCATGATATTAAGATCCAAAACAGAAGGAAAAAAGTTACATCTAGCATTACCTAGGATTAGCCAATTCATTTGATGCGTTAATGTGTTCATCGACTTCTAATGATAAACTGTTGTCACTAGACAAATCTATCGGATTATGTGGATTATCCCCTACCAGTGGCCCATCTTGATCATTGTCTTTATCACCATCTGATGAAAACTGATCATCCGATGGTTCAGACCTAGATAGAACAATCACATCAGCTGATGAGTCCTCTTCCTTCCTGGTATACTTTATGTGGAAGACTCTTGATACATTATCAAGTGTCTTTGGGTTCATTAGCTCAGGAACATAGCAGTCAGGATCAAGGTAAATTTGGATGGGTTGGTTGTCCTTATCCCATAATGAAATAAAAAAATTCCAAAACCAACATACCTAAATTGAACAGATGCCGCTCTATCGATAAGATAGAAAGTTCTAATCAGTTCAAATGAGTACTCAGTTATGAGCAACTGATTATTCTTTCTGATCACCTCCAGCGATAAACAGTTATCTAACTCGTCAATAACATACAATATTGGCCCTAATCCTTCCCCATGAGTTGAAACAAAATTTGGGGGAAGAGTTCTGTCACCCTATATTCAAATTTCTTTCCAAAGTTAACTCGTGTAACAAAACATGCTAAAAAAAGCTTCACATAATTTTACCTAATTATTAAGCAAATAGAGATATTTTAAATCTACCATTATTACCTACTGACTGAAAACGCAAAATCTAAAAACCAGTTCCTTTTTGCTGGGCCATATAGTTGGGTTGCTAAAAACCTCCTATTAGCACATAATGGCATGATTAGAATTTAAGACTGAGACTTTTAACCAAGAAAACAACTAACTAAGTATACAAAAAAAATAGTAACAAACTAAAAGCACATTAATGAAAAATACCCAAGAGACCACGTTAGAAAACTACTACACAACATATTTTATAAATTTCAACAACTTCTGAAATCTGGCCTACATATAAATGAGAAGCCAATAAAATTAGATTACAACATGAAAAATATCTGAGTAAGAATTAAAAAAAAAAAACTATAGATGTCATAACATCGATATTTAATTGACATTAAAATTTTCAAAAGTTAATCTGAAATATATTGAATGGAAAAGTAAATGAGACTTCAATCGAATTGAAAATGCAGCAAAGAAAATATCTTCTCTAATGCTCAGCACCATACCTGTTTGGATCTTCTCTATTGGCATCCATGGCCATTCAGACTTATCAAATAGAAAGGCTTCGTATAAAAATTCAAGAAGAAAGAAAAGATCTTGTCTCTTAATGCAAAAGAGAGCATTATAATAAAGTAAACCTTAATAGGAGATTTCAACAAATTCAACAAAAACAGCTGATAAAATTGAAAAAAGAAACATAAAGAACAAACATAAAGAAGGAACAACAACCATTCATAAACAAAGGAAGAAATAGATGAACAAAAATATTGTTATTAATTCTAGTAAATTAAATTTCTACTAATCCTAATTATAATGTTGAGAACTTTCAGAAAGCTAACCACTACTACTAATAATAATTTAATGAAACAATCATGAATTATGAATTTGTTAATTAGAATATGCATTACAAATGATATGAAAAATAGAAAATATACAAAAATTAGATCAATATTAAAATATAAAAGACCAGAATCAATATTAAAAAATTATAAATATGATAAAACTGATTTCAAATAAACCTTTTTTATATTTTAAAATAATCGATAAAATAATCTAAACAATTATTGTATTTTTTAAGCTGAGGAAGAGTTTACAAAACCTAAAAGAATAAAGCCATACCTGAGAATATGAATTTGGGATTAATAGTTGAGGTACTTTCCAAAATAACTGATCCTTGTAGAGAACGCAAAAAAAAATTTCAATGTAAAATTAAAATCATGCTAACAGAAAGACTGAACAAAAACAACTTGATAAGAATCAGATGTTGTGCTCAAGGAAGTATGAGACATGTCATGTATTGAAAATCAACTGTTTCTTTCTTTCCCTTTAAATTTGCAAATAAACTTTCACTGAATAATACATGCATGTCCAAAAAAAATAAAAGTTTAAAGGCAAAGAAAGCTAGCAAAACTAAAAAGAAAATGAAAAGCAAAAAATATAAAACAGAAAACTTAGTTACTAGTGCAACCATTAGGGCAAAAACTGAAATTGATGCTTGATTTTCAGTTTTTAAAGGATTTACCTTTACAGCACCTCCGTTGTTACTTGGCTGAAGTTTAGTGTCTCGATATGTCAAAACCTGAAGATAATGAATTATCCGCCGAGTCACCGAGCAACACTGGTCTATCGCATAGATTGGAAGCACTGGGAGCCACCGCAGATGAGGACAGGTTGGTATCTTGTAGGAGGATATGAGCTTTTGAACATGGAAAAGTCCGGTGGTAGACTTTGCGGGTTGAGTGAGCGAGGTGAGACGATACAGAGAAAGACGAAGGAGCTTCAGTAAGTATGTTGTTGTCGAAGGAGCTTCAGTAAGTATGTTGTTGTCGCGTTTCTTTCCTTTTTTTTCGCTGGGGGAAAGGTGGAGAGAGTGGGTCATGACCTTTGGGTTTTTACTCTTTGCTACTGATTACACTGTTGATCTTCTTATACTTAAGAAAAAATTAAAAGAACACAAGAATAAAAGATAGTGAATTTTTTTTAAAAAAAGAGTATACTGGACCATTATGAATAATTAATTACTAATGATCATAAAAACTTTTAATATTCGAATTCTTAAGAAGCACTTATTTTTTTTAGTATTTATCACAATTAAAAAGAAGGGTTAAATCTTGAAAAAAATCTATCATAAATTATTTTCTTTATTTATTTCTGAGTTTTTTATATTAATAAATTTGATGTATCCTAAACTTTAAGTAATGTTCACATTTTTTTCAATTGTTTTTTCTAATGTTAATGCGCATAAAAATGACGAAAAATCACAAAATATTAAAACAATGATAAAAATATATATTAAAAGATATTTGCTACTTCTTAAATATGATAGATGTTAAAACAAACAGATGATTATTCTTAACAAATTTGGTACTAAAAGTATTTTTAATAGGACTTAATTAATGATAATGATCGTGAATTCAAATAATAAAAAACTGACCTTTTCTATTCTCAACTTCTAATCTCTTTTTAATTATATTTTTTTATATAATGTTGTAGTAGAATAACAATAAGACATTTTTATAAAATTTTAATCAACTAAAAGAAAATTACAACCAACTAATATTCACCATAATTATGGTTTGAAAAATTAATGTTTACTTTTTAATGATTCAAATGAAATTTATAAAAATATTTTACTTAAAAATTATGACTAAAATCACCAACAATCAGTTCTTTCTTCACTTTTGAACAGATATTCTTGTGTTCAAGTAAAACTTTTCTAAAAAAATTAAACGTGCCTCAACCTTGAACCAATAGCAAACTGCTCTGTAAGAATATACGATACATGTAAAAAAAATTGATCATTGTTACTAATTTTGATATTAAAATTCTTTTTAATAAGACTTAATTGATAATCTTGAGTTCAAGTAATAAAAAATTGACCTTTTATATTCTCAACTTGTCTCTTTTTTAATTAGATATTATTTTGATATAATCTTGAATAGAATAAGATTAACAGATTTTTATAAAATTTTAATCACCTCAAAGATAATTAGAACCAACTAATATTAATCATAATTATACCTTGAAAAAACCAACACTTACTTCTTAATGATTCAAATGAAATCTATAGACCACATAGAAAAGTATTTTAGTTAAAAATTATTACCCAAAATTACCAACAATCAGATCTTTCTTTACTTATGAACGGACCTTATCAAAGCAAAGTTAACATCCTAGAAATCTTTCTCGAGAGATGTGTATGCCAGTACCATGTTACCAACTTGTAATCAGAGTATCAAAGTAAAGGTAAAATCCTAGGAATCTTTTTCCACCACATAAGTAAAACCAGAATGAAACTTCAATACAAATGAAAAAAATGAATTTTATATAATGCAATCTGCAAATAATGGGAAATGAAAACAATAAGGACCACACTTCAAAATATATTATGCTGCAAACGAAGACCCACAAATGGCAAAATCACACTAATAGGTAATGGATCCAGTAAGAGCATAATTTTCGAGAAGCCAATTCACAAATAAATCAAAAAATTTTCTCTAGAAAATTAATTTAAACCCATCAATTATGAAGATTGACCTAGATGAAAATCAAATAAAAAATACAAACTTTTATCAATCATGCAAAATAGGTCAGCTAAAACTTCAAAATATTTGAAAAACAAAATAAATTCTACACCCAAAAAAAGGACAAATTTGAGACCAACCCACAACAATTGAAATTAACTAACCACTTTTTTTCTCATCCTAGATTAGAAAATAATTAAGGAGATTCATTAAAGTCTTACTTTAAAACTTTACCAACTTCCTGAAAATATATGAAGATAAGTGGATTTTTGTCCTAACAAAGATAAGATAACTTTTATTACTAAAGGAAACACGAGAGAGAGAGAGAGAGAGAGAGAGAGAGAGAGAGAGAGAGAGAGAGAATATTATCATCAGCACTGTGAGCAACACTGCTGCCTCCATCAGAACATAAGACACGATTAGACAAAGAATCAGCTAAAAATCATGATTCTTAGTGCATCAAAAAACAAATTGACCTGTGATGTCTAATATCACAGAGGGGAAACACCCTGTGAGCAAGACTGCTGCCTCCATCAGAAGATAAGACCCGAATAGACAAAGAATCAGCTAAAGAGTTCAGCTGTGATGTTATGCATCTATAAATAATAAAAAAATATATAACAAAATGCATACATATTAAAAAATAATGAGTCAAATATATGTTAAACAAAATAGAGATAGAATAAAAAAATAAAAAATTAAAAGAAAGAAGAAGAAGAAAAAAGAGAAAAAAGATTTATAAAAAAATAAAAAAGTATGAGAAACAGTAAATTGTAAATTTAATAATATACATCTCATGAATTTTTTTTAATAAATTCAAAAATATTTAACCTTTTTAAGTTGGTCAAATTTAAAAAGTGTGAAAAGATTATATATGAGCATGTAATCCATTAATGTGAGTATGAAAAGATTATATGTGACCGAAAAAGTTTGGGAATAGAAAGAAATTGTTCACATATAAACTTTTCACATTTTTTAAACTTGACTAAATTAAAAAAGTTAAATGATTTTTTAATTTATGAAAAAAATTAATGGGATGTATATTACTAAATTTACAATTTAATGTTTTAAATCCTTTTTTTAATTTTTTTTATAAATCTTTTTTCTCTTTTTCCTTCTTCTTTATAAATGCACAAAGTAATATTTTTTCACTAATTATTTATGAATGTATTAAGAGGAAATATATTTTTTCCAATAAAAAAGGGAAGAAAGAAATCATAAAAAGAATATGTCACAATAACAAGAACACACACATATATTTTCATAGATATAATTTTTTTCTTTTTCAAAACTCAGTAAAATAATTTATGTAGGAGTGATACTTATTTAGAGTGTTTCAATTTTCATTCTATTAACAGAAAAAAAAGAATTTCTTTGTATAAAAAAAGGAAGTAGAAATAAGTATAAATTATAACACAATTGAAAAGCAATAACAAGAACACACACATATTTATAATGTTTCAATTTTTATTCTATTAACAGAAAAAAATAACTTTCTTTGTATAAAAAAGGAAAATAGAAATAAGTACAAATTATTAACAGAAAAAAATACATTTTTTAATGATTTTGGGTTCATTATTTATATTATTGCATACATTTAAATAACTTGTAAGAATATATATATATATATACCAAACAAACCACATGTCTGTATATAATAATCATGGTTTAGACCACAACACAGAGAAACATACCCACACATAGAAATTTAAATATATGAAAGGAAACAATAAGTTTCATAAACATCAAAACTCTGAAAATGACTTGATATTATATACCAAAATAGATATGTTGACAACAGATTTTACCAATTTTCCAACTACTTAACACAACTAAGCAAAGTTTCGACAATTCTTTACAGAGTTGGAATTATATTATAGATATCTATATATATTCTAATGTAACAAATGATTAGCCACTACACTCATCCATCCTTTCAACAGTCTCGACAGTATTTTCACATTGTCCAAAAGCACTCCAAAGCTCTTCCCTAATAGTGAGAGGCTGATGATTTCCAAATAAATTCGAACCTTGTGAGGATGAGATTCTTGCATGAAAATCATGGTTAACAGTTTACAAATAACACAGCTAAATATAAGAACAGCGAATGAAGAAGCCACAAAAAAATAAAAAATAAAAAATAAAAAAAGATGAGAAAGAAACCAGGTATGATGAAACTTTGAAGAGTAATAAAACAAATATTAAACAAATAAAGTAAAAAAATTTAAGCGATACATATATAGGAATATATCTATCACTGTTCACATAGTTTAAAAAGAGATAAAGAATCAAAGTGAATTAGGTCAACAAATACCCAACAATTCCAGTTGAGAATAGAAATGGGTGAAGCCTAACCCATTGTAGGACTTGAGCTCGATGAACACTGAATGCTTGCATTGGAGTGAAACTGAACTGGATTCTTAAATTTAAAAGGAAAATGAGGAACAAAGGGATCCAGATCAAATTTCTAAATTGAACAACAAAGGAATAACACCAGTAACCATTAACACATGACACATGGAAAACACAGAACAATATAGCCAATTCAGGTTGACCTGATTAGAAAAAAAATGAGTAACTCAACATCAGATTCACTTAACAATCTTATCACCTGCTGTTGATTATCATGGCTAGAGTCCTCCAAAAACTTCACAATTTCAACATCGTCACATACTGCACGAACAACGTGAAGAGATGTGTTCAATTCATATCCAACAGGTCTAGGATCCACTATGAGCACAATTTTCTTGTTCATCAACTGAGAAATTATCCCATTCGAAACAGTGTAATCATTGGTTGACTAAGGAAAAAAAAGAGAAGGTACATTAGCAAAATTGACATACCTGAACCATAAATACTAAACCAAAAAGAAGGACAGCTAAATTAAATTGAAACCAAAATGATTACTTGGGAGGATTTTCTTTCGTCTATCAAAAAGTCTGATTAACTTTTTTTGAGTACTTGCATCACCTCATCATCCTCAAGTATGAAAATATTTCTACCATTTGAATGGGAAACAATAATTTTGATCCGATACCTAAATAATGTAAAGAAAAAAATTTACAGTTAGAAACATGTGCAGAAGATGCAATAAAGCAAAAAGAAAACTGGTACGAACAACTCTGAGAGAAAAAATAGATACCTTCCTATGGCATCAACACACTCAACTCTACACAGATAACAATAAAATACATTCCCAACATGAGAAATAGGTGCATTACACAAACAACAGTAGTACCATCACTTCTGATGTTTCAGCACATCAATAATCTCACCAATCAAAAAACAAATCTGATCCTGTAAAGAAACAATAATTGGTATATTATGATACATTTTTTTTATCATACTAAACATTTTGAAACACAGTTCAGATGGTTGAAAACAAAAACATAAATACTAACATTTCTTGATGCAGAAGAATATATCTTAGCACAAAGAATGTCAGCAAGCATCTCTTTAATGCTATGCGGTTGTATTGGAACACCAAATATGAGTTGGTTCTCATAACTTCTAAGCTGTCCATACCGAGAGAAGTCTTCAAATATTGGGCTAAAGGCCGAATCAAAACTAACATCCTTAAAATTTGGAAAGAAAACATGAATTATTAAACGCAACCAATTTTATAAAGTATGAGGCAAAATCATGTTGGCATGTAAAAGAAACGATTCAAAACAAGAGCCAAATAATTAGAAAATGGGGATCGACAAACTATATATAAAAATGATTCCTCCAATTCATCCATATCTAACATAAAGAAAGAGCACTAACCTTGATGCACTGATCAGCCTAAAGTTTGTTGAAAAATCGTGCATCACTAATGACATTGATGACTTTAAAGGTGCCACAATAACCCAGAGTGGTAATCCTCTTTGCTTGAACTTTGAAAATAATTTCTTTTCCAAGGAGTTTATGAAAAAACTGTGGACAGTATCGGTGCTCAATTCTCTGTCATAGATATTGAAAAGTGATCACTAATTATTGGACAAAAATAAAGTATAAGAAATACTTATTCGTAGAGTATACAGCAATAAAATATAAGTGGATAAACCATACATCGATTTCATCTTCTAACAACAAAAACATATCAGAACAGGTTCTCCCTAATAGCTTAGTGGCTGGGCTGTCCAACAAGACAAACATTCCAGAAGAAGTACAGTCTTCAACAAGTATCTTAATCCTGTAACTATAACAAAGAAAGTAAACATGAGATTAACCTATTTCTGAGTCCAAGAAGAGGCTGATACATGAAGGGAACTTATATTATTGAATCAGAACACATGAAAATAAATTTGTAAATCATAACCTGGATTTATCTTATCATAAAATGCTGAACTTCTCTGCTGCACAGCTGACAATGGAACACATTATCATCACCTATAATAGGATGATCGCAAACACAAGAAAAAAACACCACTCCAGATCTTCAACAATCTCCTTAATTTTTCCAACCATAAGAATTGTCCATCCTGTTAGAAAAAAAATTATGAATTGAATCGGCAAGGGATGTCTACAATTTTCAAAAATCAATTAACATGAGTACTTCTTAAATAGCACTAAAACATGTTAAAAAAACTAATAGTGCACACCTCATTGTTTGCCTTAAGATTATCAATAGTGTGTATTAGCTTCTAATCAAAAGATTCATCATCAATTACACATACTAAATCCCCAACCTCATTACTATGAAGTCTACTGAAATGGTGGCTCGCAATACCATATCTATTTAAAACGAAAAAAGAAAATTAATATTAGGATAAAAGAATTTCAAGAAGAGAGTTATAGAGTGACACAAAGAGAAAGAGAGAAATAGAAAGAGATAGAGAGAGAGTGAGTGATAGAGAGGGAGGCACAAAGTTCGAGTTTAGAGAGGCAAAACTTAAAGAGAACTGGATAAAACTAACTGATTCAGAAAATTCACAATTTTCTGCATATCAGGGTTGATCAAAACTCGGGAAATATTGATGACATTTTGGAGACTGACTTTATCTACAAATCCGAAATGATAATAAGAAGAAATTAATTCATAAAGAAAGTATTCATTGGTATAAAAAAATATTTAAACAAATCAAACTAAGACATGTGCAACATGGACAACTCTTCACCTCCATTGACTTTGATCTTGAAAGATTGCAGAATTACAACAGGTGGTCTCTGGTACCTTTTCAAACTATTCATGTCTATAAGAGCAGGACAATCACCAACAAAATTACAAGAGATTTTCTTCCTGGGTAATGATTATAAGAAAGGATGGACAAGAATAGAATAATTCAAGAGTAGTAAAAAAACAAGAAAAACAAACACAAGGTAATTTTAAAAAAGGATGAGAAACAGAAACAGAATCGATACCCATCAGCAAAAACTTCAAGGGTCAGAACTTTCAATATCTTTCCATTACACTCAACATCCCTTCTCTTTTTCAATCCACAAAGGACCCCAACGAAATCTGTTTAGTAACATTATAGAAGACAATATTAAACCCTCAGATAGAATACCATGAGACATTTATTTGAATTTTTATTAATTTCAATTTAAAACACCTTTATAATGGTTCATATTCCAAAAAGTGAAACTTACCTATTAAGTACTCATAATCAACGCACTTTTAAAGAATCTGGTCCATAGAAGTTACACTTAAACCAGGGTTGGGTATGAATGTACTTGCAGCAGCAACAACAGAGGTACTACACTTGAAAAGGATGCAAAATCGATGTCTTGTAACCCTAACCAATCCACGATTGGGTATCACTTTGAAATCGGAAATAATGAACACTTCTCCTTCTTTTAACTGATCAATAAAACTTGTAATCAGATTATCCTCAACAGTTGCTTGGATTTTGTGGTGCTGAAAAAAATAGGAAAAAAAACACCTCAGCCTTTATAAATATTATACCATTAGACATTAGATGCTAAAAATTATCACATATAGAATTTTAAAAAACATAATTTAGTTAACTAAAACATGAGTTTTTGATAGAACATACGCGCGCACACACACAGACACACACACATACATATTCACCTGCTTATCCATTAAGACCATGTGTAAGAGTTTCTGCATATTTTCATTAACAATCGTAGCATCTTCCCAAATGGTCAAGATCTTAGCCTCAATACTCCATGCTTCCTTCCATGGAGAGATTTTTCCAAGAGCATCAATAGCTACACTCATCTTATCTTATAAATAGTAGAGATGAAAGAATGTAGATGAAAAAAATAGAAAGCAAAATGTTGGCAAGAGAAAACTGTGTCGGATCTGAGTCTTATCTCAATGGAAGGGAATGCAAGAGAAGAAAAACCAAGTAAGGAACAAGTGATACCTTCTGAGAGATCAGCACAATACTCCATCACCTCATCACTACTTATAGTAGAGAAATGAGCAACCCTGTAACGCAAAGCTTGTAGAATACGTTTCTGTTGAAGTCCTTGCATAGATTGATTGATTGATTATCATATGACTTTCAATGTGTCCATACTTAATTAAATTACATATACTCATACCTCTATATATAGCTATGTCATATCAACCTATCTATGAATCTATATACATCTATCTATCTATCTACTATCTATAACCCAACCATACATATTGATTCATGATATCTTTGACTATATAATTATACTATTCCCCACCAATATGAGTGGTGAGATAGAACACATGATCAAGATTTATCCAAATAAAAATAAAATAAAAACTACAAACTTTTATCAACCATGCCCAACAGTTCAGCTGAAACTCCAAGAGAACTGAAAAAGAAAGTAAAAACTACACCCAAAAAAGATAAATTTCAAACCAACCCAGACTAATTCAAAATCAACAAATCATTTGTTTTGTGGTCGGTAATTTTATTTTTAACCTGAAACAGAATTGAACTTAAAAAACAATATCCCTTTTTCAAATTGTTATCTTTTAAATATAGTAGAGCTCCCAATAACAAAAGGGTTTGGAGAAATTTCAATTGAATAAATGTTGACATCCTAGTTTGATTATTATCACCATAGATTTTAAGGACACCATTTTCCTGAGATCAAATATGAAAAAAACCCTACAAATGAAAAGAAGTATACTGTCCCAACAGTCCCTGTATAAACGGTATACTCCCTTGCATGCTTCGCACTTGAATCCTTTCTCTCGTTCACTACCTGAACACACTCACAAAGAAAACAAATGACCCAAAACAGCTGGTAAGAAAAATAAAAAAACCGATCACAAATGAACATAGTTTCTACACAAATAACTCAGAATAAAAATTATTTAACTTAACTTTGTTGCAAATTTTCAGACCCCATCTCCATTTTCAGTGGAACCCGGTTGCAATTTCAGATCCAAAACCACCTCCATTCTCAATTGATCTCTTATACATCTTCATCTACCAAGAGATTACAGTATAAAAATTAGGAAATTAGAATTCTATTTTAAACAAAAGGAATCAAATCACATAGAGCACGAAAATGTCGACCGAAGTGGGTAACCTTGATGCACAGTTTTTTGACGGAGAGAAAACTCGGATAATCCAATAAACGATCCAGAAACACAAACCGCATGGGGATAAAAAAACGGGTTGAGGATGCTGAGCGACCAATCGGGGTCAGAACAACCACAGAGAAGGAAAACGCAGGAACGTGAGAGTGGCAACAGCTAGCAAAAGAAGAAAAGAGAAAGATAGGGCTGAGGTCTCGGTAAGGAAGGAGAAAGTTATGAGGAAGATGACTATTGATGTTCCAACCCATTGAGCACCGAACAAAAAAATGAAACCAAAATAAACCAATACTAAACATTGGAAGATTATTATAATGCTGTTTTATTAATCCAATACTACTGTAATTAAAAGCAAATAAAATGAGCTACAATGAAAGCTCATTCTTAAACACTCCTTATTAAGTATGGAGTGCTGTCCATTTTGTTAATTGGTTAAATCTGAACTATTTATTTATTATATCTTATTTGAATGGTCTGGGTTTAAAAACCTAACTTGTTAATTAGATGGACCATTTTTTTATGTTTTAAATTCTTTTATAAATTTTAGATATTAGCTTGAACTCCAAAACAAAAATAAAATAATATAAAAATATTAAAATTAACATATCTGTACAACAAAAGAAATTACTGGTCTTTAAAAATAAAATAAATAATATACGAAAAAAAGTTGAAAATATGCGTACTAAATTATGAAAAAAAGAGATATTAGAATCTTAATAAAAAATTAATATTAAATATATATTAGGTATATAATATGAAAATTTAAATAAATTTTATTTTGTCTAAAATAAAATTATAATATTAAATATAAATACAATAATAGAAGTTTTTATGTTATATAAAAGAATATTTAAAATATATATTATTTTGTGTTATAGCTTTAGTGATTGATGAGACGGCTGATGCAAAAACACCCTACCATCACGACCACGCCACTGACACCCCTACCCTATGATAACGATATGACGTTCACCTCACTAAGCAAACTAATTAAAATTGTATATATATGTATATTAATTAGATTTATATATTATTATAAAAGAATATTCAAAATTTATTATTTTGTTTTAAAGATATATTATGAGTTTTTTATTAAAATAAGATTTTCTTTTTTTTTCCGTTCAAATATCATGGAAAAAAATTTACACCACAATTCAATAAACATTATATGAGTTCTTTTAGGTGAGCATGAAAAGAGTACACCAATAAGTTTAAAGTTTAATTATTTTTTAATAAATTGACAAAAAAATACAAATAATTCTTTAAATATAAATGTATTTTAATTTTTTATGTTATTACGTACACGTTAAGGATAATTTAAAATAAAATTTAATAGACTTGTTGTAACTACAATATATTTTGTTTTTTGACTGCGTTGTCAACAAAAAAATCCTTTTATGAACACCAGAGTTCTTCTACAAAATCAATTCTGTATTTGGAGTTAACCGGCTTCCATATTTATATTTCAATTTAAAATGTTATAAATTTTTAAATGAAGACAAGATATATATTTTTTAATAACAATTAAATTTAACTTTAGCTTGAATACATTTAAAAATGTAAATGTAAAACATTTTATTAACCAACGTCTATATCTTTTTGGCCGATTATAATTTTTTCTTTTTTTATAAACATGGTAATAATTAATTAATTATTGAGCCAGTTCATTTGAAATTGATCAAATAAACGAAGATTTTCTTTTCTTGTAATTAAAAAGAACTTTCATTAAATACATAAATATCACAATTTTATTCATATTAGAATTCAACAGACACTAAGTATCACAAATCAAACAACAATTTAACGTAGTATGTGAACACATTAAATTAAAAAGTATGCAGATCCTCCACATCCTCATGATCGCTTTCACATTGGCTAAAAGCATCTTCAACTTCAAGCATAGAATCAACCAGAACATGAATCTGAAGAAAATTGAAATCCTCTTAGTTATTGATATTTTTAAACACTAATAATTGAACAAATTATAAAAAATATACAATAAATCTTATGGTCATTCATCTCAGCAGCAGCCTCAAAAACATTAATAACAGAGGCATCATCCCAGATTTGTTGAATAATATACACAGATCGATTCATCTCATAACCCACAGGCTTAGCATCAACCATGAATACAACTTTTTTGTGCAAAAGACTTAAAATGAGTTTCAATGGAACAACTTTGCAATAAGATCCCTAAAAACCCAAAAAAAAAAAAAACAAAACAAAATACTTAACAAATACGTCAATAAGAATTTATGTTTTCTCTAGCAATTTCAAAAGAAACAAAATTACTATATCTATATCTCTATACTAATTAAAACAACAATTGGATGACAACCTGACTCAACTCTGGGTGATTATCCGAAAAGCTCGAGCATCTTGTCTTTATTATTTGGACAACTTCACGATCTTTAAGAATAAATATATTGTTCCCATTTGAATGAGACACTACAACCTTCAAGCAGAACCTTCCAAAGCATGAGAAAAAAAAATGAAAATTTGAGTTAACATTGAAATAATAAATAGTTACGAAAACAGAATAAAATGAAACAACAAAACACCTTCAGACAGCATTAATGCATTGAAGTTGACATAGATCACATGATAAAATATTTTTATTAGTTGACACAAGCGAACCACATAAACAAGTTGAAAACCACCACTTATGATTCTTCAAGACAGATGATATAATTTCCAGAATAAAAACAAAACCACCCTGCAGCAAAAAAGAAAGGATTACAGCATTTAAAATTTCAAATAATTTACAAAACTATTATTTACTAACTTTTCGAGCTATGATATAACAAGACTAACAAAAACAAATTATCTAAGAGATTTTATTGCAAATGAGGAAAAAAATACGTTATCAGCATCAGAATAACAGCGGTTCGGTGAAATAAGATCAGTGATAATATCTTCAATAATTTCTAATTGAATAGCATTATCACATACTACTTGAGTCTTGTAATCTTCGCCAGTTGCATACTACAAGTAGCTATCATAGATTAGTGGAAAAATGGGACCATGAAACATTGCCTGGGATAAGTTGGTTAGAATAAGTATGAAATCCATTGATTCAGAAAAAATAATTGCATGAACATGTTGTAACATAAGGTGAGGAATCATACATTGATATAATCATCCGCTGCAACTAGTTCCGGATTATGACTAAAGACATTTACAATTTTAAAGCAACTGGAGTATTCTGGATCAACTGCAGAATCAATTTCAACCTTGAAAACTTTCTCCTCTCCAACAGCATGATCAAACATTTGTGGAGAATATGACCGACAAACCTTAGGAGTTTAATATAAAAGAATCAATAAACTTGAACACAAAATATAAATAATAAAGATTAAATGAGGTTCAGTATGAAAGAGTTCATACTGCAAGCACACTAGGATCAATAGGAAATTCTTCTTCTATCCTGAGAAATGCTTCAGAACAGGTTCTTCCAAATAGTTTTGTTGCCGCATTATCAAGCAAAACAAATAAAACAGTACACCGAGCAGCCTAAATCTTTACCCGAATCCCATATCTAACAGAATTAACAACCAAGAATCATAACTAAAACCAAGAAATCTGCTTAACAACACATAAAGTGGCGCATAACAAAGAAGTAACAAAAAATCCATAAGATTATTAATTAATCTATTCCAAAATAAAGTTACATATGAAGCTCACTTGACCATAATATGCTTAACATATGAACCACAAGCATCACAAAGGTAGAGATCCTCATGCTCAACAACGGCATGACCACACACACGTGTAGTACCACCAATCTGGTTTATTCATAACTTCCTTAATTGTCCCAATAACCAAGTAATGAGAATCCTGTAAAATTTTAAAAACAATGATATACTATACAATAATAATTAACAAATCAGATTATAAAACCCAAGACACATGTTTAAAAAATTCAAGTTTAAGTATTAAACGAAGAGTTTGCCAATCTAAAATAGTACCCCATTATCTGAATGAAGATCTTGAATATTACTGATCTCTTTGGGATTGAAATAATCACCATCAACTTTAGAAACTAAGTATCCAAGGTCATTGGTCACAAGTCTTGAGAATCCATAACTGGCTACACTAAATCTACACACAACATACAATAAATAATCTTAATAACACAAAACATATACATGAACACCAACAAAATAATCATGGCAGCTTTTAGGTTTTCAATATTTTTAACACAACTAACCTGCTTAGGAACTCAACAGACTCAGGAATGTCAGGATTATTGAATAACCTAGAGACATTTATCACATTCTGTAGGATTACCCCACATGCATGCAAGAATCCTATTCTATTAGCCTCAAACCATATTTATATTAGAAGCTCAAAAAACAGAAAGCTAAATGTTAGAGTAAAAATTCGCTGAATATGAGTGAAACTAACCTTCAATTGCTTTGATTTTAAAAGACTCGAGGACAACCAGGGGAGATCTTGCATATTTTGTAACTTATCATATTCTAACAGATCACAAGCATCTCCAAATACATTGCATTGTACCCTTTTGTTGAATAGATAAGTTTCAAAAGATTAAAAGGATCAAACTATATATTTATTCTTATAAACATAAAGACTGGAAGAAAAAATTAGAATTAATAGAAGATAATTACTGATATAGGAGACAGTGAGAGAGATATACCCATCAGCAAAGACTTCTAGCACCACTGCTTTGACCAGTTTTCCATCTGATGCCACATCTCTTTCTTTTCGAACACCAGTAATAATCCCAACAAAATCTAATAATTAGATTAAAACATATACAAATTTGAATCAGAAACCACACATTTTAAAACATAATACTATGATAGTAAAAGGGAAGAGCAAAAAACTTGTACGAACCAATGAGGAAATTATGGTCCTTTGTCATTTGATCAATTTCATCCATTGATGCTAAACATAGACCCAAATGAGGTATCCTTGGAGATACCACAGAAACAACAGAGGTGTTGTATTGGAACAAAAGTCTGAACCGATGTTTTATCACTCTGTTCAAACCGGTGTTCGGTACAACTGTAAAATGGGTCATCAAGTACACATCCCCTTCATTTAGAGACAAGGCAAATTTTGATATAAGCTGATCTCTAATGGTGGCCTGGATCTTGTTTAACTGCAGTTGAAAAAAATGCTTCATATTTTGAATTTATTAACTTATTTAGGTATCCAAACAGCATAACAACACTTGATTAAAAAAATAAAACAACAAAAACATATCAGTTTCCAATCTTCCCTTCTGCATATTAAAAAAAAAAAGAAAACTTGCAACAACCTAAGGAAATGCTAATATAAAATAAAACTCACCTTCTCATCCATTAAGACCATATGCAACAGATTTTGAGAAAGATCCAAAGCAGGATTCTTGTGGTACCACAACTTCACAACTTTAACATGCACTTTCCATGATTCTCTCCACGGAGTGATTTTGTCCACCAGATCAACACGGTTATTCATTCCCAAAATATGAAAGATAAGAACACCAAAATTAGAAAATATACACAAAAGAACTCAGAACGAAGATGAGAAGATAAACACATGAGTTGGAGTTATAAACTCCCAAATTTAAGAAAAACTAAAGCTTACAATGTAAGCTTCACATATAGGACAGAGATAGACTAATAGGCATATATAGATTGATATGGCTACACACATCATTTAGGAAGATATCACAAGTTACCAAATACTCATGGAAAAAGAGCAAAAACAATATGGGAAGAGACCTGTTGCAAATTACCAAATACCTACCACATATAGTTGATTTGACAATTCACAATAAAGCAAAAAGAGAATTTCATCAGCCAACTATACCAAACACTACATTTAACTTTAGTCCAACAGCAGAAAGAAAATTATATAATTTTAATGAGCAAATTCCCCCAGAAGTAAATTATTTCACAGAAACACCAACAACACAAACATAGGAGAGAACCATTGATTTACCAAAAAAAGTAACAATCACCATGATTAAATCAGAAACCAAACAACTCAAAATTGAATGATAGATCCAGAAAATAGCAACAATTAACACAAAAAAGAAATTGAAACTGGAGAAGGAATAAAAAAACAGATTGAACAGGGGGAGAATGGAACCATAGCCCACATATACCTCTTGAACCACAGTGGCAACATCTGCTATCCAAAACTGAGAAATCGAGATGGATAATGAGGTATGCTCCATAGAGAGAGACAGAGCAACCCTGGGGAGAAGGAACAGACACAACGAAGAGAACAACACCTCATGGTGGGATCGAATCGAATCGCAGAGATAGCCATAGCTTCTCTGCATGTGGCCAGAACCGAGGAGGAAAGCCGAAATCTCAGTCGAGGATGGGGGTGCGGCGATCATGCGATGGATGGAGATTGAGTTAGGGATAGAGGAGATGGGGTGAGGCAGAAACGTCTTTTAGGATCCCTAATCACCCGAAAGTGATGAATTTGTTGAAAAGAAATTAGAATTACCTCACTTTAATTAACTTTAGCATTTAATTGAGATGATTATACTAATCAAAACAAATAACTGCAACCAAGTGTTTTTTTTACTCGTAGAAAAAAAAAGAAAATCAATAATTTTATATATTTAAGTTTTTTATTTTATGAAAAATTAATGTATTAAAAAATACTTTAAATTGAATTTTTAAACAAATAAAAATCTGGTTCATCTATTAAAACTGATACATTTTAACTGAAAAAAATAAAACAAAATGAATTGAGATTTGGATAAATTCACAAGAATAAAATATAAAATAGTTACAATATATTTTATTTGGAAAAAATAATATCAAATTTAAAAAAGTAAATAATTCAATTTTTTTAATAAAATTTCATATTTTCATAAAGATATAGGGCCCGTTTGCAAAACTTTAGAAGTAACTTTTTTTAACTTTTAACTTATGAAAAGTAGTAATATTAATGTCTGATACAATTTTCAAAACCAAATTGTAACTTTCTAAAAAGCTATTTAGAAGCTTATAAAGAAATTAAAAAAATGACTTCTCTCATAATACATTTACCTTTCATCATATTTATATAAAATAAGCACTTTTAGAGTTAAAAATCCAAACAAAAAATAACCTATTTATAAGTTACTTTTAATAGAGTCATTTATTATTTAAGTTATTTTATCAAAAAGAGAAGTTCGTTACCCAAACTGGGCCATAGTCAATTAACTTTTTGATTGTCGCTAAAATAACTGTATTTAAAAACTGACTTCTTTAAAACAAAAAAAAAATCAAAGTAAAATATGAACCATCAATTCTATTCATTAAACAAAAGGGTATATCTTAAATGAGGACAACAATTATGTGTAACACCCTATCATACGGAGTCTTATGCTTAAGTCATAATTCAAAGATGGCAAGGTATTACGACCTCTAAAATAAAAATTTAGTACGTATAGTAGTATGTATGATTGATTATAACTAGGAGCCTTTATAGAAAAAGGGGTAAACAAAAATCGCAAATCGAAAGCGCAACACTCTGATCGATAACGTAACAAACAAGGATAACCAACGCGAGATTATATATATATACAAAGGAGGGTCAAAAACAAGAATATCAAGACTCAAAATCCGGCTGCGAAGATAGCCGGTCCGAGCATAGCAATATATACATATGATAAAATAAGGAAAACCCCAAAGGAAACCCAAAGGGACACAAATACATAAAACCTATTTTCCAAAATCTCCTATAAAAGGAGTCATCACAGTTTGTATTATTTAATGGAGATAAAAGTATCTAAGCAAAACATATAAACTAAAACATAGTCCCGAGAACAAAGGATCTTCACAAATCTAGAAGTCTCCAGCATGCCTCAGCGGGAAACCTCACGTCCTACATCTGAAAACCACAAAATCCGCATGGGTGAGAACCAGAGACAAGCTAGACCATATAAGGGCATCTGACTAAAGATTCTTCAGTCTAACTAATACTTCCCTTTCCAATTCCTTCAAACCTCTCAACCACCATCAGGAGTATAATGTAGCAAACACAGTTATATCAAACAAGAAATATACAAATAAGAGCAATTAAGGCATTTAGACAATTAGCAAGTAATATGCAGTCAAATAGGCAATCTCAAACAATTCATATAGTATGCATATGATGAATGTCTGTCCCTAGTGGCTGATGATATCATCTGTCGGTTATAGAGCCAACCCACAAGTCCTGGCAGCTAACCATTGGACTGTCCCTCTGTCACGCATCCCCAACTCAAGTTATACTCATCATAAGCTTGATCATAATCATGATCTATATCCATCACCTTCACTGGTGAATATTTACGGGGGCGAGCTCATCCGGGTTTTTCACAGTGCCTGGCCACACTTATGACATAGGGTCAAAAGAGATTCGAGTCTCAACCTGGAGCACGTGGTGGCTAGCCACTGCTTCCTCCCAGGGAAACACTCATCTGCAACAGTGGAAGTGCAACATTCACATTTCATTCAACAACATATATGCATTTATACATAGCCATAATCATGGCTCCGCCGTAACATGGCAATAATCTAGCCATCCGACTCATGGTTAAATCCATAACCAGCCAACATTCATAGCATACACAGCTATTCCGGCTCACGGTTCAATCTAGAACCAGCCAATTCATAAACAATTACGGCCCTTCGGCCAATGGCATAACAAGCACTTCCACCACCATCCTCTACATCTCACATAATCATCAATGATTCTCATTGATTATTCATTTTCCCCTTGCTTCACTCGCAAGTTACCACATCCACTAGCTCCTTCTCTCATAGCTAGGCATATCATAATGATTCAAGACATAAATGGTGAGATCGAAGGCTTAGAAGTATGAAATTTGGCTTTCAAAACTCAAAAATCAACTTTGGGATGAAAACAGAGCCACGCGTATGCGCACTCCACGCGCACGCGCGGATGGCCTCAAAAACTCATCGACGCGTATGCGTCATGCACGCTAACGCGTGGATTAAAGAATACCCAAGCGACGCGCACGCGTCAGCCACGCATACGCGTGGGTGCTTGGTGGACGAAATTGTGATCAGCAATATTGGCTCTTTGGCATATACACAAAAACTATTGTGGCTCTTGGTTAAATTCACAACTCCGTTCAACTAACCAGCAAGTGTACTGGGTCGTCCAAGTAATACCTTACGTGAGTAAGGGTCGATCCCACAGAGATTGTTGGTATGAAGCAAGCTATGGTCACCTTGCAAATCTCAGTTAGGCAGATTAAAATGGTTTATGGGTTTTCGAAAATAAAGATAAGAAAATAGAAATAAAAAGGAATAGAAAACTTATGCAGATTCATTGGTGGGAATTTCAGATAAGCGAATGGAGATGCTGTATGGCTCAAGGACGCCTGCTCTCCTACTGCTTCTACTCAATCCTTCTTACTCCTTTCCATGGCAAGCTTTGTATAGGGGTTCACCATCAGCTGTGGCTACTTTCAATCCTCTCGGGAAAATGATCCTATGCGGCTGTCACTCGCACGGCTAATCGTCTGGAGGCATCACCCATGGTTGATGGCTACATCCCATCCTCGCAGTGAAAACTAATGCTCACGCACTCTGTCACAGTACGGCTAATCACTGGTTGGTTCCCGCTCCTACTGGAATAGAATCCCTTGATTCTTTTGCGTCTGTCACTAACGCCCAGCACTTGCAAGTCTGAAGCACGTCACAGTCATTCATTACCGGAATCCTACTCGGAATACCACAGACAAGGTGAGACTTTCCAGATTCCCAGGATCCTACTCGGAATACCAAAGACAAGGTTAGACTTTCCGGATCCTCATAAATGCCACCATCTATCTA
>NC_029775.3:25554014-25554760 GCF_000817695.3 Arachis duranensis
GGTGGGGTTTATGGGGAAGAGTGGGTTGATGTGAATGGTGAATGGGGTAATTGGGAAGAGGAATTGAGGTGATTGGTGATGGGTGTTGGGAAGTGTGACATGGGGAGTAGGAAAATGAGATTTAGGATTAGGAGAGTGTGATTAGGATTAAAAGAAAAGGTGGGAATATGGTAGGTGGGGATCCTGTGGGGTCCACAGATCCTGAGGTGAAAAGAAATACCATTCCTTCACCATATAGGCATGTAAATTGCCTTGGCACACCATTCTGGCGTTTAAACGCCCATTGGTGCACATTCTGGGCGTTCAACGCCCATGTAAAGCATGTTTCTGGCGTTGAACGCCAGTTTCATGCTTGTTACTGGCGTTCAGCGCCAGTTTTTTCTCTCTGGGCACATTCCTGGCGTTCAGCGCCAGAATGTTGCTTGTTTCTGGCGTTCAGCACCAGAATGGTGCTCTGTTCTGGCGTTGAACGCCGGCCAGATGCACCTTACTGGCGTTAAACGCCAGCCCGTGCGTCCTCTAGGGTGAAAAAAATTTTTTCTCCTGTTTTTGACTCTGTTTTTAATTTTTTTGATTTTTTCGTGACTCCTCATGATCATGTACCTAATTAAACACAAAAACAACACTAAAACAAAATAAAATAAAATTAGATAAATAAAATGGGGTTGCCTCCTAACAAGCGCTTCTTTAATGTCAATAGCTTGACAGTGGCTCTCATGGAGCCACAAGGTGATCAGGTCAATGTT
>NC_029775.3:25554839-25556449 GCF_000817695.3 Arachis duranensis
AACACCAAACTTAGAGTTTGGTTGTGGCCTCACAACACCAAACTTAGAGTTTGACTGTGTGGGCTCTTCTTGACCTTGAACTGAGAGAAGCTCTTCATGCTCACTCTCTTTTGTCACAGAGGGATGGCCATGTGCCTTAAACACAAGGTAGTCCCCATTCAATTGAAGGACTAACTCTCCTCTATTGACATCTATCACAGCTTCTGCTGTGGCTAGGAAAGGTCTTCCTAGGATGATGCATTCATCATCTTCCTTCCTAGTGTCTATGATTATGAAATCAGCAGGGATGTAAAGGCCCTCAACCTTTACTAGCACGTCCTCTACTATTCCATAAGCTTGTCTCATGGACTTGTCTGCCAATTGTAATGAGAACAAGGTAGGTTGTACCTCAATGATCCCTGTTGTACCTCTATGATCCCTAGCTTCTCCATTACAGAGAGTGGCATAAGATTTATCCCTGACCCAAGATCACATAGAGCTTTTTCAAAGTTCATGGTGCCAATGGTGCAAGGTATTAAGAACTTGCCAGGATCTTGTCTTTTTTGAGGTAGAGTTTTCTGAATCCAAGCATCTAGTTCACTAATGAGCAATGGAGGTTCACTTTCCCAAGTCTCATTACCAAACAACTTGGCATTCAGCTTCATGATAGCTCCTAAGTATTGAGCAACTTGTTCTCTAGTCACATCTTCATCCTCTTCAGAGGAAGAATAGTCTTCAGAGATCATGAATGGCAGAAGGAGATTTAATGGAATCTCTATGGTCTCTATATGAGCCTTAAATTCCTCTGGATCCTTAATAGGAAACTCCTTCTTGCTTGAAGGACGTCCCAGGAGGTCTTCCTCACTAGGATTTTCGTCCTCCTCCTCCCTAATGCATTCGGCCACTTTGATCAAATCAATGGCCTTGCACTCTCCTTTTGGATTCTCTTCTGTATTGCTTGGGAGAATACTAGAAGGAGTTTCAATGACTTTCTTACTCAGCTGGCCCACTTGTGCCTCCAGATTTCTGATGGAGGATCTTGTTTCATTCATGAAACTGAAAGTGGCCTTTGACAGATCAGAGACTATATTGGCTAAATTAGAAGTGTTTTGTTCAAAATTCTCTGTCTGTCGCTGAGAAGATGATGGATATGGCTTACTATTGTTCAGCCTATTGCGTCCACCATTGTTAAAGCCTTGTTGAGGCTTTTGTTGTTTGCTGAGAAGATGATGGATATGGCTTGCTATTGCCCAGCCTATTGCGTCCACCATTGTTAAAGCCTTGTTGAGGCTTTTGTCGATCCTTCCAGGAGAAATTTGGGTGATTTCTCCATGATGGGTTATAGGTGTTTCCATAAGGTTCACCCATGTAATTAACCTCTGCTATGGCAGGGTTTTCAGGATCATAAGCTTCTTCGGAAGCTACCTCTCTAGTACTGTTGGATGCATGTTGCAATCCATTCAGATTTTGAGAGATCATGTTGACCTGTTGAGTCAACACTTTGTTCTGAGCCAATATGGCATTCAGAGCATCAATTTCAAGAACTCCTTTCTTCTGAGGTATCCCATTATTTACAGAATTCCTCTCAGAGGTATACATGAATTGGTTGTTTGCAACCATGTCAATGAGTT
>NC_029775.3:25560115-25561573 GCF_000817695.3 Arachis duranensis
CTAAAAACAATGCCAAAAAGCGTATAAATTATCCGCTCATCAGTGCTCTCGTGCCCCAGGCACAAAGCTGGCACAGTTCTGGCACAACTCTCTGGCAAAATGGCTGGACATTGGGTGCAGCACATCGGCGCGCCCGCGCACACCACGCACGTGTGTGGATGGCGTTTTCTGGAAGAACGGCGCGTACGCGCCAAGTGCGCCTACGCGCGAGGGGTCGTTCTGCTAAAATTTTTTCTAAGTTAAAAGCTGCAGAATTCACAGATTCAACCCCCAATCTTCCGACGGACATAACTTCCTCATTTTAAATCGTTTTTCACCCGTTCTTCGAACGGCATGGACATCCCGGATCCAATTTCATTTCTAAACAGATTTGGCACAAAACAAAGATCTGTAGTCCAAGTTATGTCCCGTCAAAGTATGCCCAAAAACCAAGTTTTTCATAAAAACCACAAAGTGCCATTTTCAAAACAAGCCTTTTTTAACTCTTTTCAAAATCAATCAAAACATGCCAATTTCATCCCTTTTCTTTGAAATCAATCAAAATATATCAAATTCAACACCAAGCCTCCTCAACTCACACATAGACAATTTACCACAATTTACCAAAATCATTATCCCATCATTTTAACCCACTTCACCCAAGTGGCTCAAACCTAAACACATTGACATATCATATACTCTTCCTCATGCCAATTTCCAACAACACCAATTCCAATAAATCATCATTATACACAATCAATATCCTACTCACCATCAACATGGTTCAATCCACATTTCAACCATAACCAATCATCAAGCATATATCACAACATGCATTTTTCTCATACATCATACCATCAAGGCATCAATAATCATCATCACATATATGACCACATCATATATATATATCAACCATTCAACAACACCAACAATTCAATGCCTATCTTAGGGCCTTGAGCCTAAGTATTTCCTACCACATTACATATTAGATACGAGAAACCGAGACCATACCTTAGCCGATTTCCCAAGCTCAACCAGAGCACTTCTAAATCACTTATCCACAAGCTCTCAAGGCCTCAACACCTCCAAGAACAGATTTTTCACCACCAAAGCCCTTTTCAAGCTTTTCAATATCACCAATCAAGCTTCAACATCTACATATACACAACCTAAGCCACAACCATCATACCCATACACAACATCTCAAAACCCAAACATCATAGAACCATAAAATACACTAGGGTTGAGAATCTTACCACACCCAAGGTCCAAGGAGACAAGATTAACCTTCTCCTTCAAGAGAGTTGGGTCCTATAAAATCAAAGAGCCCAAAATCTCAACATTTTTTCTCATAAAACTCGAAAACAAGGCTGGAATTTCGAAGAGAAAAACGTGGCTTACTGATGAGCGGATAATTTGTATGCTTTTTGGCATTGTTTTAAGTATGTTTTTAGTATGATTTAGTTAGTTTTTAGTATA
>NC_029775.3:25561673-25562020 GCF_000817695.3 Arachis duranensis
GTCCTTGGGCACAAAATTTCAAGCAAGGGAATAGAGGTGGATAAGGCAAAGGTGGAGGTAATTGAAAAATTACCACCACCTACCAATGTTAGGGCAATCAGAAGCTTTCTTGGGCATGCAGGATTCTACAGAAGGTTTATAAAGGATTTTTCGAAAATTGCAAAACCTCTGAGTAACCTGCTAGCTGTTGACACACCATTTGTGTTTGACACACAGTGTCTGCAGGCATTTGAGACCCTAAAAGCTAAGTTGGTCACAGCACCAATTATCTCTGCACCAGATTGGACATTGCCATTTGAACTAATGTGTGATGCCAGTGACCATGCCATTGGTGCAGTGTTGGGACA
>NC_029775.3:25566551-25566999 GCF_000817695.3 Arachis duranensis
GTTTAATTCAAAAGAACAAGAAGTACATGAGTTTCGAATTTATCCTTGAACTTAGTTTAATTATATTGATATGGTGACAATGCTTCTTGTTTTCTGAATGAATGCTTGAACAGTGCATATGTCTCTTGAATTTGTTGTTTTGAGAATGTTAAAACAAATTGTTGGCTCTTGAAAGAATGAGGAGAAAGAGAAATGTTATTGAGGATCTAAAAATCATTAGAGTGATTCTTGAAGCAAGAAAAAGCAATCAAAAAAAAAATTTCGAAAAAAAAAAGAAAAGAAAGAAAGAAAAAGAAAAAGAAAAGAAATAAAGTTGTGATCCAAGGCAACAAGAGTGTGCTTAAGAACCTTGGACACCTCTAATTGGGGACTTTAGCAAAGCTGAGTCACAATCTGAAAAGGTTCACCCAATTATGTGTCTGTGGCATGTATGTATCCGGTGGTAATA
>NC_029775.3:25567848-25573299 GCF_000817695.3 Arachis duranensis
ATTCTATTCCGGCCTGATTGAGAACCGACAGATGGAATGCCGTGCCGTGACAGGGCATTAGGAATCGTTCCAATGAGAGGATGGGAGGTAGCCATTGACAATGGTGAAACCCTACATACAGCTTGCCATGGAAGGAGACTTGCGTGACTGAAGAAGAAGACAGTAGGAAAGCAGAGATTCAGAAGATGGAGCATCTCCAAACCTCAACCTATTCTCCATTACTGCAAAACAAGTAACCATTTCATGTTCTTTTGCTTTTCACAATCAATCCTGATAATTTCTGATATCCTGACTAAGATTTACAAGATAACCATAGCTTGCTTCAAGCCGACAATCTCTGTGGGATCGACCCTTGCTCACGCAAGGTATTACTTGGACGACCCAGTACACTTGCTGGTTAGTTGTGCGGGATTGCAAAAGTGTGATTGCAATTTCCTGCACCACTTACCTCAAGATTAATTGTATGGGTTTTGTAGAGCTCTCCGCGGTGAACGCGTAGCCGCAAACGGTGCGGCAATCGAAGCTCTAGATTAAAAGTTATGGTGGTTTGAAGATCAAATGAGAGAAAGAACTTGAGAGAGTGTTCTTCCCTCTTGTGCCTCCAATTTCAGCATGTGAGTGTGTTTAATGAGGAGAGAGAATGCTGAAAACTAGGGTTTTGGTTTAGTTATATTGGGTCCGGTTGGACCGGTTTGGCCCGTTCGGTCCAATCTTGGTCCGAATTCTATAAAATTGGTACCGAAATTCTCGTCTCAATCTCCTCTATCATAATAAGCCATAAAATCACATTTTAGGCTTTCTAGAATAAATTCTCATTTATGGGTTAATTAGCCGTTAATTAACCGGGTTTTACATTCTACCCACCTAATTGGGAATTTTGCCCACAATATTCAAATGCAATTACTTGAGAATAAATGCGGATAATCCGTTCGCATCTCCGACTCAAGTTCCCAAGTGTGTTCCTCAACACCGCCTCGACTCCATGCCACTTTGACTAATGAAACCTCTTTTCCACGCAACCGTTTGATACTAGTATCATCAATTCTGACCGGAGCCACTGGAAGCGTCAAATCTTCTCTTAACTGAACCGATTCAGGTTCCAACACATGGCTAGCATCAGGAGTGTACTTCCGTAGCTGCGACAAGTGAACCACGTCGTGCAGGTTCGAAAGATGAGGTGGTAGAGCCATCCGATACGCCACCGGTCCAACCCTCTCCAGGATCTGAAATGGACCAATGTAACGAGGATTCAACTTCTTTGCTTTAATCGCCCTACCTACTCCCGTGGTCGGAGTAACCTTAAGGAAAACATGGTCTCCTTCCTCAAATTCTAAGGGCTTTCGCCTCTGATCGGCGTAACTCTTTTGACGACTCTGCGTCGTAAGCATCTTATCGCGGATTTTCTTGACTTGTTCAGTGGTCTCAGCTATCATTTCCGGTCCCAACAAGCTTTTCTCTCCAGCTTCATACTAACATAGCGGAGATTGACATTTCCTCCCATACAAGGCCTCATACGGAGCCATTCCAATGCTCGCATGATAACTATTATTGTATGCAAACTTCAGTAATGGCATATACCAATCCCAACTCGCCGGTTGGTCCAAAACACAAGCTCTCAACATATCCTCTAGTGTTTGGATCGTCCTCTCGGATTGACCATCTGTTTGAGGATGGTAAGCCGTGCTCAAGCTTAATCGGATTCCAAAAGCTTTTTGAAATGCACCCCAAAACCTTGAAGTGAAACGAGGATCTCTATCAGAGATTATAGTAGCAAGTACACCATAAAGTCTCACAATCTCCTTTATGTATAACCGTGCTAGCTCCTCGAGGGTGTAAGTCATACAAATGGGTAAAAAGTGAGCTGACTTCGTCAGTCGGTCCACAATCACCCAGATAGCATCAAAACCAGCCCTAGTCGTTGGCAATCCTGACACAAAGTCCATTGCAATACTTTCCCACTTCCATTGTGGAATCTCTAAAGGTTGCAACATCCCGGACGGTCTTTGATGTTCAATTTTTACCTTTTGACAAGTTAAGCACTTTGAAACATATTCCGCCACATCACTCTTCATACCCGGCCACCAAAACATCGTCTTTAAATCATGGTACATCTTAGTACTTCCCGGGTGAATGGAGAATCCGCTTTTGTGTGCCTCCTTTAAAATATCTTGCCTCAAAGTGCCAACATCCGGCACAATGATCCTACCCTTGAATCTCCATAACCCATCTTTTTCTTCCAACACTCTCCACTATTTTCCTTGCTCAATAGCCAGTAACACCTTCCATAACGCTTCATCATTTTGATGAGCCTTTAGGAGTTCGAACTTAAAGTCACTTGAGATTTCTAATTGGCTCAAACATAAGGTTCCGGATACTTCTCGAGCATCAATTTTTAGACTCTCGAATCCCTTGAGCAACTTCTCCTCTTGAAGCATCATCCAAGCCGCATATAACGACTTACAACTTAACGCATCCGCCACTACATTCGCCTTTCCCGGATGGTAATTCAACTCAAAGTCGTAGTCCTTCAATAATTCCATCCACCATCTCTGCCTCATATTAAGCTCTTTTTGATCAAAGAGATATTTCAAACTCTTGTGATCGGAGAAAACTTGGAATTTAACCCCATAAAGATAATGCCTCCACACCTTCAAGGCAAACACAACCGCAGCGAGTTCCAAATCGTGCGTAGGGTAATTAACTTCATGAGGTCTCAACTGTCGTGAGGCTTACGCCACACATTATGATGCTGCATCATCACGCACCCTAGACCCTTTAATGAGGCATCACAGTACACCTCAAATGGCTCGTTCAGCTCAGGTAACACTAACACAGGTGCAGTGGTCAACTTTTTCTTCAATGTTTGAAAGCTCTCCTCGCACTCAGGAGTCCAAACAAACGGAGTGTCTTTGTGGGTTAACTTTATCATTGGCAAGACTATCTGTGAAAAGCCCTTGATAAACCTTCGGTAATAGCCAGCTAAGCCCAGAAAACTCCTTATCTCCGTTACGGTGGTTGGTTGCTTCCAATCCATCACAGCCTCCACCTTAGTTGGATCTACAGCTATTCCCTCCTTACTCACCACGTGACCCAAAAACTTCACCTCACTCTTCCAAAACTCACACTTAGACAGTTTTGCATAAAGTTTCTTCTCCTTTAGAATCTGCAACACGGTCCTCAGGTGTTCCGCATGCTCTTCTTCAGTCTTGGAGTAAATCAGTATGTCATCAATGAAGACAACAACAAATTTATCCAGAAATGGACGGAAAACTCTATTCATGTAATCCATGAATACTGCAGGAGCGTTCGTCAACCCAAAGGACATTACAGTGTACTCGTAATGACCATAACGAGTCCTGAAAGCGGTCTTAGGGATATCCTCACCCTTCACCCTTATCTGGTGATAACCGGATCACAAATCGATCTTGGAGAAAACTCCAGCTCCTTGCAACTGATCCATGAGATCGTCAATTCTCGGCCATGGGTACTTATTCTTTATTGTGACCTTGTTCAGCTGCCTGTAATCCACACAGAGCTGCATACTCCCATCTTTCTTCTTTACCAGTAACACTAGCGCACCCCACGGAGAGACACTTGGTCGTATAAAATTCTTTCCCAACAAATCTTCTAACTGAGACTTTAGCTCGTTCATCTCTAACGGTGACATCCTATAAGGAGCACTTGAAATTGGTCCCGCTCCAGGCACCAATTCAATAGCAAACTCAACCTCTCGGTTAGGTGGAAACTCATCAATATCATCGGGAAATACTTCCGGAAACTCACACACAACCGGAATTTGCTCCAACCTTTGATCATCACCCGAAACACCTGTGGTTAACAACAGGATACCCTGCCATTCGATTCCAGAACAGTTCACCATCATCGAATTCAAGTAATAATTATTTACCATGACCGGCCCTTCTGTATCTTCCGGCATAAAGTACACCGACTTTGTAGAACAATCTAGCAGAACATGGTTCTTAGATAACCAGTCCAATCCCAAGATAAGATCAAGACCGATCATCGGCAAGCAGATTAAATTATAAACAAAATCACGCTGCTTGAACCTAAAGGAAACTTTCGGGCATCCTAGCCTAGTTACCATGACTTCATGGGTAGCATTATACACTCTTAGATCATAACCTAAGGTTACGATCTTCAATCCTAACTCATGGGCTTTCTCAAATGCAATGAATGAATGTGATGCTCCCGAATCAAATAAAGCATTTAAAGTTTGACCAGCCATTTCACAGTTTCATCGAATAAGTGCCTCAGATCCCTCAGCACCTATAGCTGAAGTGGTGAACACCCGACCAGTCTGTTGTGCTTTCCCAGCTCTTTGTTTCTGCTTCTCCGGACAACTTGCGACTTTATGCCCCACCTTTCCACAATTGTAGCACAAACCCCATCCGGCCTTGCATGGTGCTCTCGGATGGTGACTCCCACATCTAGTACAAGCTTGATCATTCTGAGGCTGCTTCCCAAACTTCTTTCCTTGGGAGTTGTTGTTGTTGGGTGATGAATAGATTTTTGACGGTTTAGAATTTCACTAATGAAATCTCGTTGTAAAGTATAGTTTCTAAACCAAGCAATAATCCTTTGATACAAAAATTTGTTTGTCACAAGTACAAACCCCTAAAATTAATAACCGAAGTATTTAAACCTCGGGTCGTTCTCCCTAGGATTTACAATAAAGTGTCTTGTTATTGGTTGTGAGTTATATTTGGGGTTTTTAAGATTTTAGACAAGAAATATAAATGGCAAAGAAAATAAACTAACAACTAGCAAAGCTCTTGGCAAGATATGAGAACTAGAAGTCCTATCCTAGTTATCCTCCTCAATTGTGATGGCAAATTGTCCATTGTTCCCACTTAGTCAACCTCTAACCATGGAGGAAAGTCAAGTGGATGAATCAATTTGATTCCTCAAGTCCTAATCAACTCCTAAAGGAAAGACTAGCTTTAGAGGCATTCAAATCAATTAGCAACTTCTAATTATCAATCAACAAAGGAATTAGATAACTCAAGAGTCACTAATTACTCTACCTAGGCCAAGAGGAACAAAAGCTACACTAAAATCCAACCAAGCATTTCATCAAACACTTGGAAGGCACAAAAGAAAGCACAGTAAATCAATAACAAGAATGAAATCTAACAACAATTATTGCAAAGAATTAACAACAACAATCAAGGAAATCACAATTATCATGAATTACCTCAAATTGCATTATTGAAATGAAACTAAAGAACAACAATCTATCCAAAACAAAATGAAGAATTACAATTAGTAAAGCACATAACTAGAAAGAGGAAGAAGGGAAGATTAAGAATTGGCAAAGGAAAAGTGAATCAAAGCATGAATTAAACCTAGATCTAAGAAGAGAGATTAACCTAAACCTAATCCTAATCCTAGAGAGAAGTGAGAGCTTCTCTCTCTAGAAACTAACTCTAA
>NC_029775.3:25573672-25574011 GCF_000817695.3 Arachis duranensis
AAATGGCAAAGAAAATAAACTAACAACTAGCAAAGCTCTTGGCAAGATATGAGAACTAGAAGTCCTATCCTAGTTATCCTCCTCAATTGTGATGGCAAATTGTCCATTGTTCCCACTTAGTCAACCTCTAACCATGGAGGAAAGTCAAGTGGATGAATCAATTTGATTCCTCAAGTCCTAATCAACTCCTAAGGGAAAGACTAGCTTTAGAGGTATTCAAATCAATTAGCAACTTCTAATTATCAATCAACAAAAGGGATTAGATAACTCAAGAGTCACTAATTACTCTACCTAGGCCAAGAGGAACAAAAGCTACACTAAAACCCAACCAAGCATTTC
>NC_029775.3:25574338-25574893 GCF_000817695.3 Arachis duranensis
TGTCAATCCCCTTCAATCCTTGGCTCTTATATGCATTTTGGCGCCAAAGTTGGTTGCTGAAAACCTTCCAAAATCGCCAGGCACGTGTTACATTAATGAGGTCATGTGCCATCATCGGCGCGTGCGCGCACGGTGCGCGTGCGCGTCCCTGGCTAATTCTGCAATGTGCGCGCGAGCGCCTTGTGTGCGTACGCGTGCTTGGCCGAGATCAACTCTTTGGCTTTTTGTGCTTCTCTCCACTTGCATGCTTCCTTCCTTGCTTCCTTTGATCCATGCCTAGCCTATTTCAATCCTGTAATTACTAGCAAACACATCAAGGCATCTTATGGAATCAACGAGAAACTTAGAATTCATCAAAATAAGGTTTAAAAGCATGTTTTTACACTTAAGCACAAATATGGGAGAGACAACAAAACCATGCTAATTCATAGGCTAAATGTGACAAAAGGTTATCAAGACACTCTAAATTTAATACAAAACAAACCGTCAAATTGGGGTTTGTCAACCTCCCCACACTTAAACCTTAGCATGTCCTCATGCTAAAATAAGAAGGAA
>NC_029775.3:25575512-25576941 GCF_000817695.3 Arachis duranensis
TTTTTTCTTCTTTTTCCATATACAATTGTTTTTCCTTTTCTTATCTTTTTCTTTTGTTTTTTTCTCATTTTCACTTTTATTTCTCTCTCTTTTTTTTTTCATTTCTTTTTCTTTTGTCAAACTATATACAAGAACATCAATGCATAAGGTCTATTCATTTAATCAATACATGAGTATGTACCCAATTCCTAAACATGAAAGTGTACTACCCCTTTTATCCCATCCAATGTTCCCAAGCCTCACCAACTTTGAATAATAAACACTCTCACTAGCCTAGGCTAATCAAAGATCCGAACAAGGACTTTTATTGGTTTTCCGCCTTGGCTTGTAATGTGCTAAATTGAGAATAAGTTGGTTAAGCATCGGCTCAAAATTGGCTAACAATGGAGAATAAAAGGTTGGCTATTTGGGTAAGTGAGCTAATGAAGTAATGGCCTCAATCATATAAATGCATAAATACAAGAAATAAATGGACATATAGAATCAAGCAAATCAAGGATTACAATCATAGAAAGAGAACAATTTCACACAAGAATGGAAAATAGGTGGTTATAAAATGTAACCACATCAATAGGCTCAAGTCTCACAAGCTTGTGTTCTTAGTTCAATACATGCTCCACAAGGTATGTAATTCAAGCAAGTTTTACCAAAAGGAAAAAAATTTCCTTTCAATCAATTGGGTCAATGCCCTACATTTAAACTCCTTGGAAAATTTCAATGTTTGGCTAAGCATTGTTGTGATTGAAAAATTCAAAAATTTTCTTAGTTCACCCTTTCCTTTTTCACTTAAAAACCAATATATTGTGCAAAAGAAAAGGTAACTCAATATTTGCAATTCAAGTATGATTTCTAATCACAACCACAAACTAAAAATAACGATAAACAAAAATGTATAAAGAAAAATCCAACTAAAAGTACGGTATCTATCATCCAAAACATCTAAAAATATCCAAGAGCATTAAAATATCTAAAATCCAAAATAAGCAATAAAAGTGTCCAAAGCAAACTAGAAATGCATCAAAATATATACAAAGATGTGCAAAATAGGATAACTAGGCTGAAAAGTTCACCGGTTCCCAAATAATGCTACCGGTGCCCTCCCCACACTTAAAACCAAGCATCGTCCTCGATGCTAAACCGGAGGATCAGTGGGAGGTACAACGATAGGCTCTGGCTGTGGCTGTGGGACCGGCTCCTCCTGAGTCTGTGGTGGCTCTGTAGTGTCAGGGGCATCCTGCGGAACTGGTGCCTCTGCATCCTCCTCCTGATGATCCTGCTCATCGGAGGCCGGAGAATCGGGAAGAGGGGGTAGCTCAACGCCCTGGGCCACAAACATCTGGTCTATCCGATCCAGGCGGCGTCGGATATGGCGCTTCTCACGCTCTAAGAACCGGAAAAGATGCTGGACCAGGAGATAAGTAGGCTCAGG
>NC_029775.3:25577080-25585182 GCF_000817695.3 Arachis duranensis
ACCTCAGCTAGGGCCGCCATACTCGTGACCAATGTAGGAAATGGGAGTAGGCCACGAATATGCGCCCGCCACATACACTGTTGGATAAGCCTAGGAAAAGAGACATCCTTCCCTCCATGACACACCCAATCAGTAGAAGCATCTCCATAGGAATCTCAGAGAAGTGGGTGGTGGGAAGGACATAGCAAGCAAATATCATCTGCCAAGTCTTGGCCTCCCTAGTCAGATGAGTAAACAACATCCCTTTCGGCTTGGTGTTGTTCGCATCCATAACCCATGTGGCTTCTGGTAACCCAATGACAGTCCTGAGTGCCTCATAGTCAAAAGTCATGCTGTGTATGGCTAACTCAGCCTGCTGATGGGCACACAGCTCATCAGGGACATGCCGGCACTGTAGCGCCTCCTCAATCGCAGTCTCAGTAATCATAATCGCTCTACCCCTCACCTGAACCGAATCCAATGTCGGACGGAAGAAGTTGCAGTAGAATTCCTTCACCCAAGATACATTGATATCCCCCAAATCCCGGTCAACAAAGTTGATACCCAACTCAAGGATCCGATCGTCAATGGACCGTCTCATATCAGTAGGGAGAAGCAACTTTTTCTCAATGTTTAGCTTTGTAGTTCGATATTTGGAAAATCGAAGCTCACAGTAAAGGTTAGGGAATTTGTCAGGATTGGTAGAAGGTAACTGCTGATTTTCCTTGTCCACATCATTTAACGGGTTCTTGGCATAATTCTTGTAGATGGAAGGAATAGAAGGGGTAGAGTGTTTTCTCTTCTTGGAGGTAGTGGCTATGGCTTTGCCCTTATCTGACATCCTGAAAAATATGATAGAATATATAAGACATTTAGCATGTAACAAAGAAGGCATGTTCAGGGTACCATTATCAAAGAACAATCATGATGTTGCAATGAATATGCAAAAGTGAACAAGTAAACCAAGAAAGCAAGCTTCATTAAAATCGACAACTCATATTCAAAAGGCAATAATATCATCATATTTTTGAAAGAATTGTTAAAGGAGGTTAAAGGTGAGCGGAAGTTAGATGGTTAAAGAAATTAGTGAGTTAGAAAAGTGGATTAGTGATATGATGATATTTATGCGTAATGAAAAGAAAAGATATGGGTCATGTTCACAATGATTGTGCAAATCCGGGAAGTTAAAAGGAAATAGAAAGTTGCCCAAAGTTGAAATAAAGCTCAAAATGAAACTAATTTCCTTGAAAATCGGACAGCATTCCGGCTTAAAATTGGACGTTCCCGGATAGCAGATTAGCACAATTAGCATAGAAAACAACATCAAGTAAGTACAGCAACAATGGTATAGTATTCAGGCAACATGAAATGCACTAAAACAGTCCCAAACTCAGCATACAACATCCAAAGAGCAGACAACATATTATGCATGAACAGAGCACTTATCAGGCCTAGAATCCTCTATCCAGCCCTAGCTACCTAACCGCAATTATTTCTATCTAACCTAGCATACAAAGTTCTAAGTCTAACTAACTAACATGCAATTACAATGATTAACAGAAACGAATAATAAAAAGGAAAACAACAGAAAAAGATAACAGAAATAGAGCAGGAACCTGGGAGCAGAGAAGAACTAAGAATGGAGAGGAAACTGGGGGAAAAATAGGGCCAGGAGCTGCGCCGCCGTGAACGGTGGCGGTTATGGCAGAATGAATGGTGAGTGGGTGGAGGAAGCGAGTCGCCGGTGGTGATGGTGGAACGGCGACGGTAATGGCCGCGGATACCGGTGAGACTGAGAGACGGAGGGGAGAGAGAGAGAGAGTGAGGTGAGTGGAGGAAAGAGAGAATGAGTGGGGTTGGTCGGAGGTTGAGAGAGGGGAGCAAAAAGGAAAGGGGTGGTGGAGATGGTGGACCGACGGTGGTAGCTGTCGTTGCTGCCGCGACGGTATGGAGGTTGAGAGGAGGAAGAAGATGAGGGTTAGGGGTAGTGTGCGCGACTGCGCAGTGTGCGTCGCGCATTAGGGTTATCCCTATTTTTAAATCGACGCGAGCGCGCACCTCGTGCGTCCGCGTCCATTGATGAAGCCCGGGTGCGACGCGTGCGCGTACAACACGCTCGAACGTGGATAAGCACATTAGGAAGGGACGCGTGCGCGTACAGTGCGCGCACGCGTGCATGGAGTTGGGCTAGGGGCTTAGAGTTGGCCCAACTCAGGCCTAACTCTCTGGAGAATGGCCTGGAAGTCGCGCTATCAGATCGGCGCGCACGCGGCACGTACGCGTCCGCGCACAGTGAGAAAATTAGGAGGTCCACGAGTGAGCGTGCAGTGCGCTCTAGCGTGGGTGGCAGAATAGGTATGGGCGCGTGCGCGGCATGTACGCACCCGCGTGCATTAGATTGGGCCTGAGGCTTAGAGTGGGCTTGAGGCACGCCCAACTCTCGGGTCCGTGGCCTAGCTTGGTGGCAGCACACATGGACGCGCGCGCGGTCAGGGCGCGTCCGCGTACATGGGCGAGTCGTGAAATGGCGCGTTAGCGTGATGTGTGCACTCGCGCAGATCGAGTTGGGCCTGGGGCTTAAAGCTAGCCCAGAATTGGCTCAACTCTCTGGGGTTTGGCTCAATCAATTGCAGCAGCAAATCGGCGCGGACGCGGCATGTGCGCGTCCGCGTGAGCATCCATGTTCTTAAAAACGGCGCGCACGCACGTTGTGCGCGTCCGCGTGGATTGTGTTGGGCTCAAGGCATAATGTTTGCCCAAGGGAGGCCCAACTCTCGGGAATGTGGCTCGTGGTGCATCCACACAGGGACGCGTGCGCGTACATGGTGCGCTTGCGTCCACCCCTCTTTTTTTTTTATCAGAAACAAATTGCTGGATGCTCCCTTTAGTGTTCACAACTCTTATTCACTCAACTATCATACAATTCACAAAAATACAATTTTTGACATTATTCATCTACTACTAAACACAACATGCATGTGACTAAGCTACAATTAAGTTGTACAAACAATTTGTATGAAACATCTACCTACAATGGTAACTCAAATCACTTATTAAGTAAATGTAAAAGATTGGAAAGAGTTTTTTGCTCCTCAATCGGTTGACAGAATTTCCAACCATTTTTATTAGGCTTGGGCAAAGTTCTACCCAAAATATGAGTTCCCATATTTGGTCTTCACATAGCGAACCGGGATCCCATATCTTATTTTCGCATCTATCCGCTAGTTGAGTTCCATGATTTTGTCGGATGGGTGGTTGACATAAATGTGGTGGACACACAGAATTCTCTTTACTCCACCAACACTTCCTTCTAGATCCATACAAGGTAATCCTTGTCCCAACATCATCCCTATACCTTGAGGCCTTGACCTTGATGAGCTTAACACCAACTTTCCAACCACTACACAACTCATTTCCACTTTTAATTCCACAAAGAGTTCTAAGTTGACCATCATTTTCAATCAAACCATATTCAAGTGAGAAATTAAAGCTTAGGAATAGAGATTTTACCCACTTGAATGTTGTGTTGGGTGGTAACTTGGGAAGGGAGGTTTCCCCATACTTAGACAATGCAAGGTCCACTTCCTTGTGCTCTTCGTTGATTGTCTCCACCTCTTCACAAGCTTCTTCAATTTCAACCTTTTCCTTTTTGTTACATGGCTTGGTGTTGACATATTGTTTAATGGGAGGTGATTCAACTTTGGATAGGAATTCATCGATGAGTGAATTCATCTCTTGATCAACCTCTTCGTATTCTTCAATTTCAATATACACCATGCCATTTCCGTTATCCTTGGGATGTTGTGCACACTCTTTTATAGTTTCAACTTCATGTCCAATGGGAGAGGATTCCATTGTAGAGAGGAATTCATCCATGATTGAATCCATCTTTTGATAGGCCTCTTCCAAGTCTTCAACTATGACATGCCTTGGAGGTTGCGCACCCTCTTCAACATCAATATCAAGCTTCTTGGAAGGGTGCTCCATGATGCTACATTCCCATGGACTTTCAGCATCTCCTAAATCCTCAACCACTTCTTCCTTTTCTTCAATAACCATAGGCTCCTCCAATTGCTCTAATACAAAATAGCATCCCTCATTTTCCACCGGGTTTTCCAATCTCTCCTTCATACTTTGCTCTTCTTTTGACCTTTCACATGTGGTCATGGAAGTACCTTGAGTGTTCAAACATTGGTGGGCTAAAGTGTGCATCACCTTGGTCAAATTGGTCACAAACTCAAGTGTATCCCGCTTCATGGCTTCTTGTCCTTGAAGTAACAAAGTGAGAGAATCGCCTATTGGGGCTTGGGGTGGATAGGGGGGTTCCTTATTTTGGAGAGAGGATTCATGGTAGGAAGGTGGTTCTTCTTGGTAAGGGTATGTAGATGGTGAGTATTGAGGTGGTTCTTGGTTAGAATAATGATAAGGTTGTGGTGGTTCTATAGGTTCTTGCTCAAAATGGTCATAAAAATATGGTATAGATGATTGGTCATATGATGGATATGGATTATAGGAAGGTGCTTGGTATGGAAAGGCTTGTGAGTATAGTTGAGGTCCATGTTGAGGATGAGATTCATAGGCATATGATGGTGGTTGTTGAGTGTCACAAGAAGAGTCATCATAGCCGTTAAATTGACATGCATTAGGATGGAAATTATACCTATACGTGTCCGGAGGTTGTTGCCAATAGGAGTGATCAATTCTTGAGGCTCCTCCCATCTTTGATGGTTCCATCCATGGTACATGGTCCCATTAAAGTCCACATTTCCTACAACACAATTAGAACCAAACTCATAGCCATAGTGAGAATTCATTATGAAAAGAGAAAAGAAAACTAACAAAATCTAGTAAACTAGCAAAAGACAAGCTATTTACACTATTCACATGTGTACAATAACCAATAACATAACACCATTGCAAATCCCCGGCAACGGCGCCATTTTGACGAATAGATTTTTGACGGTTTAGAATTTCACTAATGAAATCTCGTTGTAAAGTATAGTTTCTAAACCAAGCAATAATCCTTTCATACAAAAATTTGTTTGTCACAAGTACAAACCCCTAAAATTAATAACCGAAGTATTTAAACCTCGGGTCGTCTCTCAAAGGACTTGCAGGGTAGTGTTCTTGTTATTGGTTATGGATTTATTTATTTTGGGGTTTTAGATGAGAAAAATGAATAGTAAATGGTAAGAAAACTTTATTAACAAAATGGTCTTGGCAAGATTTGGTTGTCAAGGGTCTTCATCATTATCACTAGCCACAAGTATGGTAGTTGCAAGGATTAATCCCACTTAGTCATCCTTAAATCAATTAACAAAGGAAAGTCAAGTGAGTTATATCAATCCTAGTCCATAAGTCCTAGCTTTCCACTAATTGGATTAATAAAGGCTAGAGTTAATGGCTATCAACTATCAATCAATTGGACACTAGTGACTCAAGAAATCCTAAGTTACCTTCTCAAGCCAAGAACATAAAATCCTACTCTAACATCCTCTCAAGCATTTCATCAAACACTTGGAGGGTAATGAAAGAAAGCATTTTTATTTGTAAGAATAAAAGGAATCAACAACCAACAATGACAAAGAATTAACAAAACAACAATCAACAACATCACAATCACATGAATTATCTCAAATTGCATTATTAAAAGAAAACAAAAGAACAAACATATCTCAATTACAAAACCTAGAAACAAAATAAGAGAAATTACAACAAGAGGATAGGGATAGAAAGAAGAACCAAAGCGTAGCAATCACCACTTAAAAGCATGTTTTTACACTTAAGCACGAATATGGGAGAGATAACAAAACCATGCTAATTCATAGGCTAAATGTGACAAAAGGCTATCAAGATGCTCTAAATTCAATACAAAACAACCCGTCAAATTGGGGTTTGTCAACCTCCCCACACTTAAGCCTTAGCATGTCCTCATGCTAAAATAGGAAGGAACTAAGGGTTATGACATTTATTGAATGCAACTAAACTATATGAGTCCTAACTAAATGCAACTACCTAAAATAAATGTAAATGCTTAATTCAAACATATCAAATTGCCAAGAGAGCATGTGTAAGCACAAGGGCTAGGCAATAGGAATTAATTCCAAACCACAATTGTATTGAATTATCAAAAGGAATTTAAACTTGCAAGAATATAGATAATATGGGTGGACACATGTGATTGAACTTTTGAACCCTCACCGGATATGTGTATCCGCTCTATTCACTCAAGTGTTTAAGGGTCAATTCACTCAATTCTCTTCTAATCAAGCTTTCCAAAATTTGATTTTCTTCTAACAATCAACATTTATTCAATGCATGCATACATTCATCATGAGGTCTTTCATTTAGGTTGTAATGGGGTTAGGGTCAAGGTAGGATCATTTATGGTTAAGTGGACTAGGATTTGAATCTTTGATTAGCATAGACTTCCCCACCTAACTATATAATGACCTATACAAATTCAAACTATTCTAACTACCCATTTTTCACTTTTTCTTACATATCCATGCATTTCCTATTTGATTCATGACACCTATGCATTGATTCCTTTTTATTGACTTTACTTTGGGGCAATTTGTCTCCTTTTTATTATTTTTTCCTCTTTTTTTTTCATATACAAAATTTTTTTCTTTTCTTTTCTTTTTCTTTTGTTTTTCTCATTTTCACTTTTATTTCTCTCTTTTTTTTTTCTTTTCATTTCTTTTTTTTTGTCAAACTATATACAAGAACATCAATGCATAAGGTCTATTCATTTAATCAATACATGAGTATGTACCCAATTCCTAAACATAAAAGTGTACTACCCCTTTTATCCCTTCCAATGTTCCCAAACCTCACCAACTTTGAATAATAAACACTCTCACTAGCCTAGGCTAATCAAAGATCCAAACAAGGCTCTACATGAACGAACTGCTCTGATACCATAATGTAACACCCTACCATACGGAGTCTTATGCTTAAGTCATAATTCAGATATGGCAAGGCATTACGACCTCTAAAATAAAAATTTATTACGTATAGTAGTATGAATGATTGATTATAACTAGGAGCCTTTATAGAAAAAGGGGTAAACAAAAATCGTAACTCGAAAGCGCAACACTCCGATCGATAACGTAACAAACAAGGATAACCAACGCGAGATTATATATATACAAATGAGGGTCAAAAACAGGAATACCAAGACTCAAAATCCGGCTGCGAAGATAGCCGGTCCGAGCATAGCAATATATACATATGATAAAATAAGGAAAACCCCAAAGGAAACCCAAAGGGACACAAATACATAAAACCTATTCTCCAAAATCTCCTATAAGAGGAGTCATCACAGTTTGTATTATTTAATAGAGATAAAAGTATCTAAGAAAAACATATAAACTAAAACATAGTCCCAAGAACAAAGGATCTTCGCAAATCTAGAAGTCTCCAGCATGCCTCAGCGGGAAACCTCACGTCCTGCATCTGAAAACTACAAAATTCGCATGGGTGAGAACCAGAGGTCCCCAGCATGGTAACAGCTTCCACATATATAATACATAATAATAGAGGAAAGCCGAAGGCAATCCTAGAACTTCCTCCAAATAATATCAAAGCTTATAAACAAGCTAGACCATATAAAGGCATCTGACTAAAGATTCTTCAGTCTAACTAATACTTCCCTTTCCAATTCCTTCAAACCTCCCAACCACCATCAGGAGTATAATGTAGCAAACACAGTTATATCAAACAAGAAATATACAAATAGGAACAATTAAGACATTTAGACAATTATCAAGTAATATGCAGTCAAATAGGCAATCTCAAACAATTCATATAGTATGCTTATGATGAATGCCTGTCCCTAGTGGCTGATGATATCATCTGTCGGTTATAGAGCCAACCCGACAAGTCCTGGTAGCTAACCATTGGACTGTTCCTCTGTCACGCATTCCCAACTTGAGTTATACTCATCATAAGCTTGATCATAATCATGATCTATATCCATCACCTTCACTGGTGAATATTTACAGGGGCGAGCTCATCCGGGTCTTTCACAGTGCCCGGCCACACTTATGACATAGGGTCAAAAGAGCTTCGAGTCTCAACCTGGAGCACGTGGTGGCTAGCCACTGCTTTCTCCCAGG
>NC_029775.3:25585442-25661906 GCF_000817695.3 Arachis duranensis
AGCCATAATCATGGCTCCGCTGTAACACGGCAATAATCTAGCCATCCGGCTCATGGTTAAATCCATAACCAGCCAATATTCATAGCATACACAGCTATTCTGGCTCACGGTTCAATCTAGAACCAGCCAATTCATAAACAATTACGGCCCTTCGGCCAATGGCATAACAAGCACTTCCACCACCATCCTCCACATCTCACATAATCATCAATGATCCTCATTGATTATTCATTTTCCCTTGCTTCACTCACAAGTTACCACATCCACTAGCTCCTTCTCTCATAGCTAGGCATATCATAATGATTCAAGACATAAATGATGAGATCGAAGGCTTAGAAGTATGAAATTTGGCTTTCAAAACTCAAAAATCAACTTTGGGATGAAAACAGGGCCACGCGTACGCGCACTCCACGCGCACGCGCGGATGGCCTCAAAAACTCATCGACGCGTATGCGTCATGCACGCTAACGCGTGGATTAAAGAATACCCAAGCGACGCGCACGCGTCAGCCACGCGTACGCGTGGGTGCTCTCGTGCCCCAGGCACAAAGCTGGCACAGTTCTGGCACAACTCTCTGGCAAAATGGCTGGGCATTGGGTGCAGCACATCGGCGCGCCCGTGCACACCACGCACGCGCGTGGATGCGTTTTCCGAAAGAACGGCGCGTACGCGCCAAGTGCGCCTATGCGCGAGGGGTCGTTCTGCTAAAAATTTTTCTAAGTTAAAAGCTACAAAATTCACAGATTCAACCCCCAAATCTTCCGACGGACATAACTTCCTCATTTTAAATCATTTTTCATCTGTTCTTCGAATGGCATGGACATCCCGGGTCCAATTTCCTTTCTAAATAGATTTGGCACAAAATAGAGATCCGTAGTCCAAGTTAAGTCCCGTCAAAGTATGCCTAAAAACCAAGTTTTTCATAAAAACCACAAAGTGCCATTTTCAAAACAAGCCATTTTTAACTCTTTTCAAAATCAATCAAAACATGCCAATTTCATCCCTTTTCTTTGAAATCAATCAAAATATATCAAATTCAACACCAAGCCTCCTCAACTCACACATAGACAATTTACCATAATTTACCAAAATCACTATCCCATCATTTTAACCCACTTCACCCAAGTGGCTCAAACCCAAACACATTGACATATCATATACTCTTCCTCATGCCAATTTCCAACAACACCAATTCCAATAAATCATCATTATACACAATCAATATCCTACTCACCATCAACGTGGTTCAATCCACATTTCAACCATAACCAATCATCAAGCATATATCACAACATGCATATGTATCATACATCATATCATCAAGGCATCAATAATCATCATCACATATATGACCACATCATATATATATCAACCATTCAACAACACCAACAATTCAATGCCTATCTCAGGGCCTCTAGCCTAAGTATTTCCTACCACATTACATATTAGATACGAGAAACCAAGACCATACCTTAGCCGATTTTCCAAGCTCAACCGGAGCACTTCCAAATCACTTATCCACAAGCTCTCAAGGCCTCAACACCTCCACAAAACGTGACTTACCTCAAGATTAATTGTATGGGTTTTGTAGAGCTCTTCGCGGTGAACGCGTAGCCGCAAATGGTGCGGCAATCGAAGCTCTAGATCAAAAGTTATGGTGGTTTGAAGATCAAATAAGAGAAAGAACTTGAGAGAGTGTTCTTCCCTCTTGTGCCTCCAATTTCAGCATGTGAGTGTGTTTAATAAGGAGAGAGAATACTGAAAACTAGGGTTTTAGTTTAGTTATGTTGGGCCAAGGACCCACTTTGGGTCCGGTTGGCCCGGTTTGGCCCGTTCGGTCCAATCTTGGTCCGAATTCTATAAAATTGGTACCGAAATTCTCGCCTCAATCTCCTCTATCATAATAAGCCATAAAAATCACATTTTAGGCTTTCTAGAATAAATTCTCATTTATGGGTTAATTAGCCGTTAATTAACCGGGTTTTACATTATGTACTTATAGAATATGCCATATTTGTATAGACCATTAGATTATATTACATAGAGATCAAATGTTAATATAAAAGAAGAATATTGATAGACTGTAATAGATACATAATATCTTAGTGCATAATTAAGTACTTTAAATAACAATACTATAACAATATCTAAAATCGTACAAAATTATTTTGAACCAAAACAAAATATTTAAAATATTAGACATCAAATTAGAATTTTTACTAAATATTAAAACCAAAATAATAAAAAAAATAGAGGACAGAAGCCACCAAGAATAATTGATACATACATTATAAAAAAGTTACTACTAATAAGATATTTTATCTAAATATATTTCTTAGAAATAACAAAATAAAATAAAATTGTATAGACCGAGTCTAATTACGATTAAAATAATTTTTTTTGTTTATAACATTAAAATGAAACTTACATTGGTATCATATGACCTTTCTTGCTATAAGAAGATAAATAATTATTTTTTATTAATAAGATGGAAATATTTTATTTTTATTAATAAATTAACAATATAATTTCTTTCTATTTTTTGGAAAAAATAATATCAGAATTAAAAAAGTAAATAATCAATTTTTTTAATAAAATTTAATATTTCCAAAAAGACACATAAGATATGGAATAACATCGTTATATGTGCAGAAGACATTTTTAGGAAAAGATAACAGAGGACCATGATGCCAACTTGGTGTCAAAACACCCATTCCTTTCTCAATGAAGCTATTAAACTCAGCGCAAACAACTTTATGTCTACAAAAAACTCTGCCAACCACATCACCGCTGAGGAAGTAGATTAGGTAGAAACCCGATACCTAAACAATGATTGACAAAACCAAACCATGATCAATAAATATAAGAAAATATAAGTAGAAATTTCATCTTTCTAATCATTATAAGAACCAAAATATTGATAAAATAGACAGACCACATACAAAAAAAACCTCAACATCTAACAAAAGCAAAAATGATAATGTAATTAACACGAAATTGCAGACAATGAAGATGAAGAAGATGAATCCAATTGATAGACCATATTCAAATTAACATAAACTTCCAAAAACCATAAAAAAGAACATGAACCCAGAAACATACGAATCGAAATAGACAATTCACAAATTAGCAGATTCACAAAACCTAGACAGTAAAACCTGGATTAACAGTGTAAGAGATATGAAATTTGATCACAAGGATATACACAACGAACAAAAAGCAAAACAGTGAAGACGAAAACAGGTTTGGAAGTAAAGGGACCAGAAGAGTGTACCTAATTGATTGCTTGCAGATCTTCTATTTGAGACTCTATGGGAAAATCATTAACCTGCAATGAATGACAAGGAACCAAAGACCGAAGAAATAGAGGCTGTACACAACATTTGGTAGGGCAGAGGGTAGTAGATTAAGAGATGAAAACAAAGGGGCTTGGGTTCAATTTGATGATTACCTGATCAACTAAATCCGCGAAAAAAGGGGCTTGCATTAAGGAATTGCAAGAAAAAATAGCTAACGGCGAAAGCAAAGAGGAGAACATGCATCCTTCCTGAGGAGAAGCCACAGTGGAGAAGAACGTCCAGTTTGGATGTCTGCGGGCCTGAAACACGGATAGCTCTCCACATCGGAGATGAAACCATGAGTATGCTAATATACAGTAATATATTCTATATTTATAAATCATATGAATACTCTTCTTTCATAAGATCCTTTAATTTTCATTTAATAGAATCTAACAGTTCATAAAAATTGGTGCATCTAATGCACACAAAATAGTTGAGATGATTTTACACATACCCCAAAAAAACTATCCCTCTAAAGAAAACATAGACCAAAACAAAACTATAAATTACACAGATAAGATTGGAATGTATAAGAAGAAACTACATTATATCTTATCAAAAACTTCTGTAAATACAACGTTTTCGGTCCTGATAGGATCAACTAATCCATCATCACAAAGTAAAATCTTAAGACCATTTCTATTCCTAACTCGAGAAATAGCTACATAAAGTTGACCGTGACAAAACACAGGATGACGCAAGAACAACCCGACTGTTGATAATGTCTGACCCTGGCTTTTGTTTATTGTCATCGCAAACGACAGAGAAACTGGGAACTGACGGCGTTGGAATTTAAACGGTATAACCGTATCTCTGGGAATCATATTCATTCTACTGATAAAAACTTTATCCCCAACATTGCTACCAGAAATAATATCTGCACCGATCATATTTCTCCCTAAATCTCGCACAACAAGTCGGGTCCCATTACACAAACCCCCAGCTGGATCAATATTCCTCAACAAAATAATAGGCACGCCTATTTTCAACTTCAACGAATGATTAGGTAGACCAGAACACCTATCTGATTCAAGAATTCAACATTTATCCAATCAACATCAACATCAGAATAGACATCACTACCACATATCGAATCAGCACTGAGATAATTTTTCTCCTCCCCGGGCAACAAGTCAACAATATAATTGTTTATCTCTTCAACATTGTCGATAGTCGGAGCCAAAATTGCCCTATCCTGGAAAAAACTTGGATCATGAAAATTCTGAACCAAATTCGGATAGATTGTATTTACAATATATTACATTAGATTTTCCAAGATAGGAATGATTAGATCAAAGGAATATCAACAAAAGTTTATCATTGACCACTGTTCCACATCGACCTTCACCGATTTGAAGTATCCAATCTGAAAATAACCTTAGCTCCTGAGGAGTTGATTGTTCCGATCCCATTGTTAACCTCATATTTTTTGTCAAACACAAAACTTTGCAATATTTCCAGAGGACAGAAGAATTTATCAAAGCCATGACAATCTCAGCACGAGAACCTTCAAGAATAACTGGCAAGACCTGCCTGAAATCACCACCGAGAACAACCACCTTCCCACCAAAAGGTAAATCTTTATTCCTATCAGAGACCGAAACCATTATATCACGTAACGTCCTATCGAGTGCTTCAAATGCCAATTTGTTAGTCATCGGTGCCTCATCTCAAATAATCAAATCGGCCAATCGAACTACCTCAGCTTTTGCACTATCCTTCTTAATCCGACAAACAGTATCTTCAGTCAGCTCAACAGGAATATTAAACATAGAGTGAGTCGTCTTACCACCAGGTAACAATAGAGAAGCAATACCACTAGAAGCAATGTTTATAACAATCCTTTTCTCAGATCGCAATTTAGCCGACAAAACCCTGTATAAAAAAGTTTTTCCAGTGCCACAAAACCCATACACAAAAAAGAATCTGTGCCTCTTATTCGAGATGCAATCAATAATTTTATGATAGACCACCCTCTGTTCTTCATTTAACTTTAAGACATTTGCATCATGCTCACGAGTCAAAGAAACAATGTCATATTGCAACTCACGCAGCAGCATCAAGTTGCTAAATTGATAGACTAAACAGTTATTAGGAACCGGCATGCCAGCATAATTTCTCAATGATTTTCCATTACTCTGCAATAGTTTCTCAATCTCCAACAAACAAAATGTTTGCAACTCATCCTAACTCATTGTTAGATCTATGTTTAACGATAATTAATAAATATTAGCACGATAATATAATTTCTGCAGTGTCTGTGTCCGTGTGTGCCTACTTGTCATATAATAAAATCACAATGAACAAAATTCTTACCAGGATATTGCAGCTCATGCCTTCTGTGATAAATAATATCATCAGACAAATAAGCCCAAGTTTGTTCCCAAACTGACAGAGGCCTTCGCATGGAACCAGACAGCAATAACATCACAAAAAACCTCCTTAGCTATGCAGCAGATGCTATCTCGGCGACTTCCTTAATAGCAGAAACATACTCCTTATCATCTATCAAGAATCCCATGGCAGAACATGCCTCCTGGAATGTACCATAAGTAACACTATTCACGGTTCTTATACTTCGAAAACTGGTACAACCTCTCTGCACATTCAAAAGTATCCGTATATAAAAAAGTTCACCAGCTGCGGGATGAGCGAAACTCAATCTTCCAATTGAGAATCCCCTCTGTCTCGGCTTCCACTCCCTACTGTTCGAACAGTAGACAAATTTTTTTGGATATTCCATATATGTTAAAGACTGCCCATCCGGGAACCTCCTGTTGGCCATCATTCAAGCCGTAAACATCGTCAGCAAATCTTTGTTGCGCAAATAAACATGAGAGTGATATCAGCATCATCGAATACAACATGCTGCTGGTTCGGCAAGTGAAAAGTCAACCTCTGTACTGACGGCCATCTATGATGAATATCATAAGCAAAAATTCTCCACATGGATTCAAACGGTGATAAATAACGACAATCATAATACTGCTTGATCTCATCAACCACCTGAGAAGATTCACCAACATTATATGTTTCTCCAACAGTTGCAGTGACCCGATCCGGACCCTTATTGATATACTTAAAAAGATACTTGATGACGTTTGACTTGTTACAGAACTCAAGATTTATGTGAGCTTGATATTTCATTAACAGCAGTGGATTATAAGGCACAACAAATCTGTTGTCAATATCAACATCGTTAATATTCACTGTCACACCCATATTACGACGTCTATATATTGGATAGCCATCTTCATCAAAACTCGTTTGATCAACGAATCTTTTTGGATAAAATTTTGAGCACTTACCATCTTTCATGCAAGGAGAACTTGGTCTAATTCGACCGCAGGGACCATGGATCATGTACTTGGTGACGATATTATAAAGAGCCAGAAATTTGAGGGGATTGGGTAGCTCAGCACAGATAAATTCATCAACAATTTCAACACTTTGTAAGTTACTTTTCCCGTTAAGCCATAGTAACATGTGTGCATGTGGTAGACCTCTTTTTTGGAACTCAATAGTATACATACCTAAAAAATACAAAAGCATCATTAAGAAGCCAGACAACAACATGTCCGAGCACACTAGACAAAAATTGAAATGCCAAGCGAGAAATAACATACCTGCACTAAGTGGACCAAAAAACACACCCTCTTTGAGATCACTTAGAAGGCATTTCAACTTAGCATGAAAAACACAGCAAGAGATATCAGGACGATCAGCGATGAAAATTCGCTCTCGCTCTGTGAATCGCTGAAATTCAGGCCAATTTGGATTACACGTAATAGTACGGAATAAATCTGGATAGCCAAAATGTTTACAGATTGCCATCGCATCCTGACAATGATTAAACATATAACGTCTACCACCAGTGAAAGAAGAAGGCAAGATGACTCGTGTCCCAATTGAAGAAGCTTCGTCATCACCACGACGCATAGCCTTTTCTATTCCTTGAAGCACTTCCCCTCTAATTGTACTTTGCTTCATTCTAATTTCATACAACCTCTATGACTCAATCATGGTGAAACAGTCAACAACAAATTGTTGAAATAATCACCCACACTTGTGAATAATTCCATCTTCTTGCTTCCTAATCTGCAAACGAAAACATATGAATTCCCTGAGAGAAATCCTTGTTCTCCTTCTAGGGACATATCCCTCCTGTTAACCTTGATAAGGAATATTCAACTGGTAACCATCCTCGCCATATGGAAACAACAACGGATACTGTAAAGGCCAATACAGAGCATGAGTTTCATAGATACGTTGCAACTGACCAGCAGTATACCAAACAATAATGTCACGACCATGATCCGACGAATCAAAATCTCCAACAATCAAAGCAGCAACTTCGTCACAAGAGGGAGTATTGTAAGTTCTTCGATCAACCTTCCTATGCGAATACAACTTCAAAGAGAAGATCTCGGATGGATGACACTGATAGAATTCTCTGACTCTTTGAAATGACTGTGCTATGACATTATGAATATCGATCATTTGCAATAACTCAGTTATCAATTCTTTATCTATCTCAGATGTTTGCCTAAAACAAATATAAATTAACCACAAAAATATATTTAAAAACCACACAGAATACAATTTCGATGTTTTGATAAATCATTATCAATCAGAAATGATTAATAACGCATTATAACGGGAATAAAACACAATATAACTATGCAATGCCAGATATAAACATGTTTTTCAATGCAAATAACATTAAAACATCAGGGAAATAAAATAAAAAAAACTTAACAACAAAATTTCAAACACACATACCGAAAGATTCCCTGCCTATGCATTATCTCATGCTGAGTGTCGTATATATATAATTACGCAAATTTAGGCTTCTGACCAGGATCCAGGAGCAAACTTCTAATCCGATGATAATTTTGACCAGCTATTATAAACTGCGGTGGACCACTCCCATCATTCACTGAATCCAAAACCTTACCACCAAGAGATGTGAAGGCAAACGTACTGTTATAAGATCGAATATTTTTTTGAAAATACAAACTCTTCCTATCATGTCCATTAATCAAATTATATAGCAAATCTGGGGGATTTCGGAGATAAAGTAACTGAAATTTTTCCTTTTGAGCAACAAATAGTAAAAACAGGACGATTAATTGTAGAGTCTCTTTCAACACGTTCTGATAACCAAAAACACGCCCCACAGATTGAACATTCATAGTTAGGATCACCAACATCAAGACAACCTGGTAAAGATAGGACAAAAAAACATGCATAATAATAAAAAAAAGTTTTATCTCAATTAGATGGCATGAAATAGATTCAACATAAAATGAATAAACCATTAGCTTATTAATATAATATATAATAAATAATTGAGTCGTTTAATTTTTGTCAATAGAATATATCACAAAACACTATTTTTATTTTACACTGCCTGAATAATATCTCATCACAGAAGCACAATAGAATCTTGTAAAAGTAAGTTAATAAAATTTCTATTTGACTATTCTTGAATAATATATGATTTAAGAAAGAGAGCGTACCTTGTATCTCATTTTGCAAGAATAGAGGATGATCAATAACAGAACCAACTTGACTGAATGAATTTATCAAAGGATCATATATTTCTGATTGGTCTATATCACCCATTTTAATTAAAGATAAGAACACAAATTTATGTAAATATATACTATACAACCAAACATAAAAAAAAATAATTATGAAATAAAAAATCAATTAATTATTTAATAATCAGCATGCAGATTGAACATTAAAAATGTAATAAACTACAAAAACCAATCTGAATTAGCATTGATTTATTAAATAACTAAATATAAATAAAGCTTAATGCACATTTAAAAACAGTTTGATTTTTTTAATGGTAGAATAGACTTTGTTTCATTATTTTAATCACTCATACTAATTGTCTAAGTTGCAATTAAATAAGCTAAATCACTATTAGAATGATTTTGTATTTTTTTAGACTTTAATAAGCCTATTGCTCCATAGAATCCTGTAAAATTTTTAACCAAGTACGTTTATTTTTTTTCACTATCAAGGGAGGCATAATTAAAAACACTAAAAGAAAAAAATTCACGGACAGAACTAAAACAAAAAATATTTATATCGAACTAATAGGAGATTTCAAAAAAATAGAGGAACCGACAGAAGAAATAAACTTTTCTTTAATATACAACTATTGATTATGACATCAAATTAAGAGAGTTTCAAGAAACACACCTCGTCTATTATTTAGCTAGAAAAGTTAATTAATTAACTAATCACATGAATCCAATTACATAACAAAAAAACTCTTCATATTGTCCAAGACAAGAATAAACACTAATTAAACAATTTATTAACCTATAGTACTTATGTATCTTTGAAACAACAATATAAATTAAACCTATATACTGATCTAAATCATTCCATAGAGAATTTTATAACAATGTAAAAAAATAATAATAAATCAAGAAACCAATCTATTATTAGATATAAATCCAAAGAACTTAAAATATAACTTAACAAAAACAAATTTGGACAGGGATAAAATACTTAAAGATATTATTATACCTGAGAAGATAATATTTGAACTCTGATTAATATTCTGGGACACTTCAACTAAATTTTCTTAAAAATAAAAATAAAGAAAAACATTGGAAATATATAAAGTAAATAGATAAATTTTTATAAACACAAAGATTAACTAAAAAATATAGGCAGAGCAAAAAAAATTACCCATATAATCATTAAAAGAGAGAGCAGGTATCGAGGAATCGAGGACCTCTAAAACATTAAAAAACAAAAGAAAATTACAGAACATTCCCATAGATATAAAATCACTGAGAAATGGAACATAAAACACTAAAAATATCACGAAGGTCAATTCAGTACTGACCTCTTTCATTTCGATTGTGACTTTGTGTTCACTTTCTTTTCAAAGAATTTCACCTATATTCTCTAGCACGAACAGAATTATGAGACATCTTTGTTACTCGTACTAAAGAAAACAAGAGGTTGAAACAAAAAGCACAAAAACTACTCCTAATTCATTGCTCAAAACACATCCACATTGTTTAGTTCCTATAAGCAAGAGGTAAAAAAAGAGCGGGGGGTGATTGGGAAAAGAACTTGTGAAACACACCAACAAATAACTTATATAACCATGCACACTTTTGATAACACAGAACATAAAAAAAATAAAATATTATAATCAACACCAATAACTAATTGACATAAAAAGATAAAGTTGTACAACAATAAAGAAATAAACATAAGAACTGCCGCATTTCATTAAAATACTGATAGTGATAGACACAATTACATATGGGTATCTCTCCTATGATAAGGAGGATCCCAAGATCTGATACATATCCTAGTATGTAACCTAAAGAGGGTACAACATTGAAAATGTGTCCAATCCCTAGCAAAGTCACTATTACAAAAGGAGGAGTTTACAATAGACATAGTTGGCAGATGACACGAGTCAACAGAAAAGAAAAACCCCTATATCTGACAATCCTATTTGTTGGACACAATCCAAAAAAATCAAATCAAAATACCATCCAGCCAGCATGATTACATTTCGATGTATTTGGAATCAAAGGCCTTCCTAAACACTTGTAGATATACCATATAAACTATCTACACCTAGACACAGCAGCTCAATTCCACACCTTAGATCAAACTCCATTAACCTTGGTAACCTTAAACCCATGCCCATCTGCATCAACAGCCGCCTCTTCAAATTGGGGATTCAGATTACTCTTGCCTTTGGAGGTGACAACATCATTTTCATGAATAAGCTTCTCTCCATATTTAGAAGGTGCATCAATAACATGGGACAACACCTCCTATCACAAAAAAATTAACAAAAGGTATAAAAGTTAGCCAAGAAATGCAAAATCTATCTAGAAATAACACACATAGGAAGGAGGAAGAAAATATTATATAACAGCACCTGAGTTTCTTTTTCTGGTGAGCTAACAATATATCTATTTCAGCAGAAAGATCATCACTAACAGTATCATTGTTGGGTATTTTCTCATCTTTTTCATGTTCACCATTAATTAAGGAAGCAAACTCAGTGCTTCCGGAAACAGCAGGCTGTTTTCCAGCCAGAAAATTTATAAGAGCTGGGAATTTAGATAAAATCCCAGAAGACTCACCAGAAACTTTCTCACTCTTGATAAAATTCTTTGATGAATCCTTCTTAACACCAATATCACCTTCTCCAGAGGGAACAGATTTCTGTAAATCAGCCTCTTATTCATATGCCACAGGAGTTTAATAATACATAAGACCGTAAGGAAAATTCAACACAGCACAATAAATAAAAAAGGAACAAAACATGAATTTACACCATCTAAAAATAATTATATTTATATCTAACCTTTTTTGGGGTAGACTCATCATCAGCATCATAATCGAGAAGCTCAAACATGGCAATAATCGTGGGATCATCACATATTCTCCTAACTCGAAAAGTGCCATAAAATGTATCATGTGGCACACCTTTGGTATCAACCTTCAGCAGTAACTTCTTTCCAATGAGCCATTGGAATATGGGAGGATAAGTATCCCCACATACAAGTTATTCTGAAAATAATACATAACAAATACAGAGTTTAAATAACACATATAACATCCCATAAAGTGAATAATACACTAAAGAAAACTTAGAACATACACTTGCATCTCTTTGAACCTCGGTAAATAAGTCAGCACATGATTTCTTAAGCAAATAAGATGCCTCACGATCAAAGAGAAGGAAAATACCTTCCCCACTATGATCTTCAACTGTTATTTTAATTTTAAATCTACGGAGAAAAAAAGAAAGGAACACAATGATTCAGAATAAAAAATACCAAGAAACATTATTTTCATAAACAATCCACAAGACAGAATGAAAATACATTTTGAAAAAAATTTCTGACCTTGGAGTCACATTAGTTATGTGCTTCAAACAAAAATCACAGTAATATGCACCATTTTGAGGATAGATACCCTTTCCACACACACAAGCAGAATACCACCAACCTCCATCCTCAATAATACCTTGGATTGTACCAAAAGTGATAAAAGAACCCTCCTATGCAATTAGCATTTCAAAATTTGTTAAGAATACGAATGGAAAAACAGATCTGGAAATTGTTCTTTAATTTTTCTTTTCAGTTCATTTCTGTATAAAATAAACATAAACACAACTAACTCAAAAGAAGACAACCTCATTGTTATCTTGAAGCTCTTCAATAGTGCATTTTCTAGTTAAACGCATGAAATCATCTTCCAAGGAGACAACTTTACCCTCATTTGCAATAAACAGTGGCTGGGTACCGTTGATACCTTGCTCAACCATACTATTAAAAAAAATGCAAATACTTGTACTTGTTATTCCATATTGGTTGTAAATAAAGAATACAATAAAAATCAACAAAATAAGACATCCTAACCTCTGCCTAAATTCAACAACTTCAGGAAGATCAGGATTAAATAACATTTGAGTGGCATACATTACATTTTGAAGCCCTACTTGACCTACACAGCAACAGAGAAATAGTCTAAAAAAGTTTATTGCAGACAACACCTAGAGTAGTAATGAGATGTACATAAAAGAAATAGTTTACCCCTAAAGAACTTGACTTTAGCAAGTTGAATCACTACAACAGGCTGCTACACATACCCAGAGGCAAGGAAATGATTTACTTGATTAACATAGTCCCCAAACAATGCACATCGCACTGTAAGACTGAAACTCAAAACATGACAAAGGATCAAACAGAAAATAAGCAAAAAAGATTATCAAAACATAAAGAGAAAGCAGCAGAAATGACTCAATCAACATACTCTTTTGAACTTAATTCAAGCACAATCATTTTCACAATTTTTTCCTCTTTTGCATACTCTTTCTCTTCTCCCACTGAAGTTAAAAGGCCAATGACATCTATTCCAAATAAACAGAACCTATTAAATATTGAAACAATTTGTTAAAAAAACTTGAATAACAGCAAACCAAGAAGATAAACACACCAACTAAAAAATCATAATCTTGAGTCATGTTCAGCAGCTCAGAAAAAGGAAGCATATTGAAACAAGTCTTAGGGATAACATCTTCATCAACAGCTACAACAGTAGTTCGGTGAAGGAAAACCAATTTGAATTCATGAGAAGTTGCTCTATAACTACCATGATTTAACACAACAGTAAAGTATGCCATTCTATAAACTTGACCTTTAACTATATGATCCCTAACTTATTAAGGAGTGGTTTCTTAACTGTAGCTTGAATTTTTCCACACTGGAAATCCAACAAAAGAACAAAATCAGATCACTGAAACACATCATTTAAAATTGAAAACTTAAAAAACAACAAGTAATACCATATTTAAAAGAGAAACTAATAGGGTCTAACATGCTCATCAAGGAGAATCATCTCCATTGAGTTAGGAACATCATGATTCCCAAAAGAGGGTACAACCCAAAGCCTTAGAACCCTAACTTTCAGCCTCCAAGCCTCTCTAGAAGGATGCATCTTAGAAATCATATCAAATGGAGGAGGCATTGCAGAAAAAAAAGAAACAAAGGAGGTAAATAGAGTTGATGAAATAGATCAAATGTAAACAGAAAAATTCTAATGTCGACAGAGCTTAGGAGAAAATAGAACAAAGCAGAATGTTTGTGCATTGAATGTGCATCACCAACCATCCTTTTATAGAAAAAATTAAGGGCTTTAGGCTCACCTTTTTGAATTCAAATTGAATTGAATATGGAAAATGGAGGAAAAATAAAACATGAGTCCATACCCATCTCCATTCAATGGCATAGACACAACTAATGAGAGGGGCAAAACCTGAACCAACACAAAAACAGCAAAAACAAGTAAAAGTTTCAAGAAATCAACAATTAGGGACCAAAAAATGAGATATCACACCATACCTGCTACAGTGCACCTACATGTCATCACACCATAGGGAAGGCAGTCATCAACTACCCCAAACAATCATTATACTCGTGGGAATGAGAGTTGGTAAATGTCTTAGGTAGGGATACATTAGAAACAGCAAAATGAATGGGAAAAAAAGAGTATACAAAAACATCAATAAAAATCTATCAATCACATCAACATTTAGGAAATGGGTCAAAATGAAACCTCATACCTTGATAATGATTGTCAAATTTCCAATGAAGAATAAATAACACAACCGTATTATGTGTGCAGAAGAGATTTTCATGCGAACAGCAGCTGCTGGATAGATTTTTCTTTGGATAAAGAGATGTGCTAGTTAGATAAAAAATACAATAGAGACATTTTACTCGCACAAGGCCATTCTTTTCTCAATGAACCTCTTAAATTCAGATCGAAGAGCTTTATGTTTATCCAACAGCTGATATATAAAATAATGTTAACACAAAGAAAAAAAAATATGTAATGCAATTCAGTTGAACTCAAAAAATAAATAAATGACCAGCAGGCTATACAACAATCTCTGTCAATCACATAACCAAGGATAGAAAACATTAACCACCAAACCAATTCATTGATAATGATTCTCACAACCCACAGGCAACCAGCAATTCATTTTAGGTAAAGTTAATGGATTTGATGGACATAGCTTAAAAAAAAGAAAGATTCATCACTGGCATTATTGAATCAGAATTGAAATGGGAATGCACGACTTGAACAGCAGAGAATCGAATTGGGACGGAAAAACTTGAATGGGAGTGGCAAAAGTATATTCCTTTAAAATAGAAGCACAAAAATTCATGACAATCAGTTCTACTTCTATGCAACAGGCAAAATATAGAGCACTCTTTGCATAACCACTAAAGAATTCAGATCCAAGTGAGTTGACTAACAAAAGTTTTCATCAAAATACAAATCAAAATGCAAAAAAAAAAAATAGCAAAAAGCTATCAATCAATTCCTATCAATCACATCACTACCAATAGAACAGATTAGGTACAAAACTCATTCTCTCATCATGATTCACACAACCCACATGTAACTACCAATTCACGTGATCTAAACTTGATGGATTTGTTGAATATACAGAAAATTAAAAAATAAAAATAGATTCATGAAATTTTAATATTGCATTCAATGGGTCTACTCTCAATATAATTATGAGACTGCTTCATAAAATTTGAAATCAAATATAAAATGAAACAACATGATCCTGAATACAGAAAACAGTATAAAAACTAAACGGATTTGTTGAATATATACAGAGTAAGAGATTAAAAATAGATTCGTGAGTTGATATATAGGATTTAATGGCTCTACTTTGGATATAATTAAATGAAGCACACAAATGCATCACAATTAGTTCTAATTGTATGAAAGAGGCTCACCTTTTTTAATTCAAATTGGATATGGAAATGCAGGGAAAACAAAATATGAGTCCATATCCATCTCCATTTAATGCCATAGAGACAATTAATGAGAGGGGCAAAACCTGAACAAACATAAAAACAACAAGAACAAGTGAAACTTTTAAGAAATCAAGAGATAGGGACCAAATCAAACCATACCTGCTACAGTGCACCTACATGTCATTTTACCATAGTGAAGGCAGTCATCAACTACCCAAAAAATCATTGTACTCATGGCATTCAGAGTTGGTAAATGTCTTAGGTAGCCATACATTGGAAATAGCAAATGAATTGGAAAAAAAGTATATAAATAAATTGGAAAAAATATACACAAGCATGAATAAAAATCTGTCAATGACATAACCACCAATAGATACATTAGCTACAAAACCAATTCCTTGATAATGATTCTCACAACCCACATGCAACCACCAATTCACAATAGGTAAACTTAATGGATTTGATGGACGTAGCTTAAAAAAACAAAAAAGGAAATTAGAATCAAAATGGAAATAAAATTAAAAATTGCTAGATTCAGCCCAAAAAATCCAAATAGATTACCGAATCAAAATGGAAATTGGAATGCAAAAGTAGAATAGGAAAGAATGAAATTAGGAATGAATTGACCTAAAATCAAATCAAACTATATAAAGGAACAACTAGCAAGATATACATCAATTCTTGTCAATCACATCACCACCAATAGAACAGATTAGGTAAAAAACCCATTCCCTTATCATGATTCACACAGCCCACATGTAACCACCAAATCACATGATCTAAACTTGATGGATTTGTTGAATATACAGAAAATAAAAAAATAAAATAGATTCATAAACTTTTAATATTAAATTCAACAGGTCTACTCTCAATATAATTATGAGACTGTTTCATAAAATTTGAAATCAAACATAAAATGAAACAACATGATCCTGAATACAGAAAACAGTATAAAAACTAAATGGATTTGTTGAATATATACTGAGTAAGAGATTAAAAATAGATTCATGAGTTGATATATAGGATTTAATGGCTCTACTTTGGATATAATTAAATGAAGCACACAAATGCATCACAATTAGTTCTAATTGTATGAAAGAGGCTCACCTTTTTGAATTCAAATTGGATATGAAAATGCAGGAAAAACAAAATATGAGTCCATATCCATCTCCATTCAATGCCATAGAGACAACTAATGAGAGGGGCAAAATCTGAACAAACACAAAAACAGCAAGAACAAGTGAAACTTTCAAGAAATCAAGAGATACGGACCAAATCAAACCATACCTGCTACAGTGTACCTACATGTCATTTCACCATAGCGAAGGCAGTCATCAACTACCCAAAAAAATCATTGTACTAATGGCATTTAGAGTTGGTAGATGTCTTAGGTAGCCATACATTGGAAACAACAAATGAATTGGAAAAAATATATATATAGATAAACTGGAAAAAAAATATACACAAGCATGAATAAAAATTTGTCAATCACATAACCACCAATAAAAATCTGTCAATCACATAACCACCAATAGAATACATTAGCTACAAAACCAATTCCTTGATAATGATTCTCACAACCCACATGCAACCACCAATTTACAATAGGTAAACTTAATGGATTTGATGGACATAGCTTAAAAAAACAAAAAAGGAAATTAGAATCAAAATGGAAATAAAATTAGAAATTGCTAGATTCAGCCCAAAAAATCCAAATAGATTACCGAATCAAAATGAAAATTGGAATGCAAAAGTGGAATATGAGAGAATGAAATTAGGAATGAATTGACCTAAAATCAAATCAAACTATATAAAGGAACAACTAATGAGAGGGGCAAAACCTGAACAAACACAAAAACAGCAAGAACAACTGAAACTTTCAAGAAAACAAGAAATAGGGACCAAATCAAACCATATCTGCTACAGTGCACCTACATGTCATTTCACCATAAGGAAGGCAGTCATCAACTACCCCAAAAAATCATTGTACTCATGGCATTCAGAGTTGGTAAATGTCTTAGGTAGGCATACATTGAAAACAGCAAATGAATTGGGAAAAAAAGTATATAGATAAACTGGAAAAAAAATATACACAAACATGAATAAAAATCTGTGAATCACATAACCACCAATAGAATTGATAATCACATAAAATTCTAAATAAGGAAATAAAGAAGATGAAATAGATTTATAGACCATACTCAACGTTAACAATAATTGGGAAAGAATGTAACCAACAACATGAACCCACACACAAATCAAGTCACATACACAATTTTCAAATTACAATTTTCAGAAACCCTATACAATAAGATCTGGAATAAAAGTAGAACAGATACCAAAAAGGATCCAAATTTGCAAAATTAGGAATTTCACAAACCCTACATAATAAAATTTCGCCTAACCATCAAACAGATACCAAACATGATCACAATTTGCACAATTAGAAATTTCTAAAACCCTAGACAATACAATCTCGCTTAAGCATGGAACAGATACAAAAAATGATCACATTTTGCACAATTTAGAATTTCTCAAACCCTAGACAATTGAATCTGCGTTAACCCTGCAACAGTAACCAAGATTGATCAGAAAAAAATACACAATGGATGAAGAGGAAAATAGGGTTGAACGCACCTGATTGATTGATAGGAGATCTTCCATTTGAGGCTCGGCTGGAAAATGGCTAAGAGGTATGAACGGCGACGAACCAAAGTCGCAGGAAAACAGGGCTCCTGAACAGAGCTTCCTAGGGCAGAGTAAGGAGAAGATAGAAAACCTCATAGGGTTTCATGTAATCATTAGTTGTTCAAAGAAATGGATCGAGAATGGAGCTTGCGTGAAAGAGTCGCCGAAAGGGAAGGTAGGTTGCGTGAGTGAGGAGATGAAACGGATGACTGACATCGATTTGACAGAGGAGCACATGCACCCCCTGAAGATCAGAAGCCACGCTGGAGGGGATGCCACCGTGGAGGAGAGGCGCCACCTGGGAGTGGAACCGGCGTGAAACGCGGAGAGATGGCCATGTCGGTGATGAAACCACGGCTATCTATTGTTTGATAGATTTCTTTGGTCCTGGTTCTAACCAGCAAGCCGGCCCAAATTGAGCCAAGATTCATCCTTTCTTTCAACGGCCTCCACCTCCTCCAAATCCCTAATCTGCTCCGACAGATCACTTTGTCAAACACACTTCTTTCTCCAACATCACTCCCACAATGTTCTGAAAATTGGACCAGATCGGTCGGTCGGACCGGTTCAACCACGACCGGCAACATTAACGATCCGGTCAGGCCGTTGTTTAGAAAACCGGTGAAAAACGGAAGCTCCTTCGTTTCTTTCTCCCTTTCTTTCTTTCATTCAGAAAAAAATCACACAAACCCAGCCAAAAAACCCTAGCACTGTGAGCCTACACCACCGCCGCAAGGAGTGGCATACTGCCGCCGTCCGTCTTCAACCCCTGTTCCCTGTCACCGATCGCGGCTGCTTCCTCGAGCTCGGCGTCCGTCGTCTTTGTCTGCTCAGCCGCGCTTCCGTCGCCGTTTGTTTGCCGTTCACGTTCGCGTCTTCGTTCAGCTGTCGTCTTCGTTCGCGTTCTTCGCCGTTCACCGTCGAGTTCGCATTCGTGTTTGGAAGCCACGTTGCTCTGCTTCAAACTCTGCGACCAACCCGCGCGCTCCACCTAGCCGTCGAACTGTTCTCTTTTATCGCCGCCGTGAGTTCCCTAAACCCGCCACCAGACAATACACTCACACAACACCAATACTCTGCTTCAAACTCTGCAACTTCTGATTTCTATTACAATAAGTAACTATTTGATTTGGTAGTGGTTTGGATTTTTTCATAGACTGAATTAAAGTTACAATAGTTATGTTCTCTTCTCTATCACATTGATATTAAGCTTTGAATTCTCTTATTTCGTTTTAATTTTACCGCACTCAACATGTTTGATGAAATCCTTTAACCATATCTCTGGTTGGTTTTATAATTTATAGCTTTTAGAAACTTAGTAAGTGATTGCATGTGAAATAAGAATAATTGGATCTTAGTAATTAGGAAATTTTAGCTGCACAAATAGCATCTTTGCAGAAAACATATTAGCATGATGATTCCACTTGCATTATTGTGAACTTGTTAATTTGCTAATTGTTCTTGTGTTGTTGTTCTGTTGTTCTTCTGTTACTTTTAATTTTTTTTGTTTTTGTTGTGATTTTCTGTTCTTGATTTAAGCTGTGATTGAAGGTTCTTTGATTTGGGTATTCTTCACTTTCCTTTAAGCTTAGCTTTTAATTCTTTGGGCATACACGTATCAAATCATTGTTTTCAGCAATGGTGATTTTTAGATTTTATTTTTAGGTTGCTTTGTTTTAAATGTTCCTATTGTTGTTGTATTTTTGCTGTGATTTAAATGTTCTTTTGATTTTTTTTTTCTGAATGCCCAGTCAGTACTTGGTTGATTGGTTTTGCTTGCTGATTGTATTTGATAATAAATTTTAAATTGATAACTCTATAGTCTGTAGTTAAATTTTATTAAAGTTTCTTGAATCTGCACTGCCTATGTTACTGATTCACTGTTCCTTCATTGCTTTTTTTTTTGTTATTAATCATTGTGATGAGCTTTGTTAAAATTGGGTTGAAATCTGTTAATCTTTCTTCATTTTTCACTGTTCTAATTTCTATTCTTATTAAAAAATTTGCAATTGGTGATCTTTTGATTTATTATATGCTTCATGTTTTCATTGTTCTGTTCTTATGAAGAAAAAATTTGCAATTAGTGATTGTATGATTCATGTTTTGATTGTTCTGTTATGTAAAAAAAATTCTGTTTTCATTGTTTTGTTCATTGTTTGGTTGCTATTTTATAACAATTCTTGATCTCTGCCGACTTGCTATCCCTCCTCCGTGTTGGATTCTTTTTGTTTCAGGCTTTGTTGTGTTTTTGTTTCAGCCTCTGTTGTGTGTTTGTTTCAGGCTCTGTTGTGTGTTTATTGTGCGACACTATCATTTTTTGTTTTACTTTTTGACTTAGCTACATTCATTTTTTGTTTTACTTTTTGACTTAGCTACATTAAGACAATATTCTCTATCTTTAACTTGTGCATTGTAATTCAATCCAAGCTATTTTTAATGGAAGTATAATTATGTTAATTATCAACAAATTTGCAGCAAGTTATTGCATATTTTGATGATTAATTACATTTAGTTTGTGATATTTTATGTAGGGTTTTAAATTTGAAAGATATTTAGGATGCTTATTTATAATTTATTTATTATTTTATTATGGAACGGTTTTTCTAGTTGAACCACGGTTAGACCGGTTGGATCAGTAAACCAGTGAACCAGTGACTAGAGCGGTTTGATGACCGGTCCGGTTTTCAGAACCTTGCGTCCTCTCTCTTCTCTGCTGCTGCTGCTATGTCTTCTCTTTCTCGTCGCCTTTGTCAGTTCTCTCCATATCTTGATTTCTTATTCAATACTGATGAGTCGATCTCTTAAGAATATGCATTAGTTCAAGTTTTTATATTTTTATTTTATTAGATTAGTTCTGGTTTTCCCTCTTTATTGGGTGAAAATACATTGTGTGAGTAAGCTTCATTAAATTCAGGGAGATCTCTTTAATAGCCGTAATTTGCTTGTGTATGATTAAACCTTGTTACTTTATGAAAAATGAACCAATTAACATTCTGGACCGTTAATTTGCTTTTGTTTTGCTTGTAATTTGAATTTAATTAAAGACAAATGGAAGGAGATAGGACTTAGTTTGCTTCTATTTTGCTTGCTATTTAGGTTCACTAATCCATCCTCATCAAACACAATGTAGTAAGTGCCTTGCATATGATTGTTCAAAGTTAAATTGCAATGACTAACACCACCTACTGCTACTATGAATTCAAACCAAGAAAGGAATTAGAGTAATTATAGGCCCATGAAAGCATGGTTTAGGGAACTTGGAATTAATGTGAGTTGAATTTTCTGATAAAGAATAATGAGAGTTGAAATTGTTAACAGCAGAGCTACTGTTAGATTAATTACGGGCACATGAAAGCATGGATTAGGGAGCATGGTTGAATTCAATGTTCTAGATGAATTCAAACCATAAAGTCTGGAACTTTTATTTTGCAAACCTCAACTTCCTATGGATGAGCTTGAGGTTTTCATGCCTTTTTCATCACTGACAAATATGATGGATCTTATATCATGATGAACTTGATGACTTAACATCTGGTTTTGTGCAGGAAAAATAAAGATTGGTAACTGCATGAGAAAAGACTGGCCAAATGAAATAGTAAGGCATGTTTAAAGTTGACTCTGCGGACAGACCCTAAGGTAAATTATATAATTTCTAATAATATGTGTGCGCTCATTGAATTTGCTGTAGTTGGAACTGTAATAATTGGTTCATATGGAGCTCCCTTGTCTGTCATGGACACATTATAGTTCCCTAAGCTAATCCTTAGCATTCCTTTAAGCCTTTAGATAGTAATGCTATTGGCTTTGGATATTGTTATTACATTTTTTCTGAGTTATCCTTGTTAAAATTTTTGACATAATCATTCAAGTTAGTGGTTCCTTTGACATTCATGGTTTTTTGAAAAATAAACAAATAACAAATAAATAAAGGAAAAGAAGGGAGTGTGCTGCATTGTTGTTTTGGACTATTGTAGTGGGCTTGTTTTGTTTTAGTCATGCTTGCCCAACCCAAGTAAGAAAAAACATATATCAAAGGGTATGCGTGCTCTTGGTTTTAGTTTAAGTCACATATATATCACCAACAACTTGGGGAGAGAGAGTTTGATAATGAGACGAATGTGGGCTTCTGACACAGAGGGATAGCGAAGGGAGATGGAGAGAGGAGACTGGGGAGAGAGAGAGGAAAGGTGGCTCCATGAAACTTGCGACCACCATGGTTTGTTCATTTAGATTTTTCGGCGACTCACCAACTATGGAAGACAGCAACCTCATGTCCGGTGGCGGCTCAGATGAAGTAGCCATTGGTGAAGTTGTGCCTCCCTTCTCTTCCCTTCTCTTTGCTCCTATTATCTTCTTCCACTGTTTTTTCAGTTTTCTTCTTTCTTCTTTATTCTTGCTTTTAAGATGGTGTGATATTGTGCAAGTCACACAGAATTGGTTTTCAGTTCTCTCTTATTGTATTTATTTTCTGTAATGTTTGTGAATTGAAACGTTGCAGAGACGACTGTGTATACCCAATATATGTTGTGACTGTGTAAATGACAATGGAGTGGTTGTGTGTGATAATTGTGATGGTTGGGTAAATGAAAGTGTGTAAATGACAATGAAGTGTTTGCATGTGATAATGGTGATGCTTTGGTACATGTAAAATATTTGATGTAGAAAAAATAGGTAACAGTAAAGGAGGAGTGAATTGGATTCTTTTCCTCAAAAGAAAGTTTTGCTCTTCTGTTGAGTGATCACTGTTTTTTATAGGTAAAGTTTGCATCAATGATGCATATGTAGGGGATAAGATTTTCAACAATAGATTGTCCAAATTTCAAACACACTTCTTCATTCTTTGAATTTACATTTATTCTCTTTGAACTAGGTGCTTTAATTAACTTTTGAAATTTCCATATGTCACCAGCCACGTGGTAAGACTTTGGGGACTTCCACCTTTTATCACATTTGGTGACTTTCCAACGCCAATATTTGAAGCACATGCAGACAAATGAGACCAATTCCTATAGATATAGCTAGCAAACAAAAGCATCAGGAAGAAGGATATAGTGACATGTGGAGCTATATGCTGGATTTATAGGAAATAAAAATAAAAATAAAAATGATCAAAAAGAAAAAGAAAAGTGACACTAGATGGCCCAAACAGCGGGAACTTTTGGGCCCAGATACTATTAGTTTTCTAATCCAACTCTGCTTCCACTTGTTCTCTGTCTCACCCCACCGAAGATCTCGTCACTCCTTCATCTCTCAGCCTTGAGCAATTGAGCCTTCAGGCCTTCACCATCGCTGTTGTCGTTAGTTCTGCAGGTGGCATTTGTCCCTCAGCCATCACAGCCTCACTTTCTTCCTGTATATTTTATTTTATTTTATTTTTGGCAGTATGAGGCTTAGCTGCCTAATTCTAATTGTGTATAATGAGAATAATGGATTATGTAGTTGTTGCTTCTAAAATTGCTATTTATTTAATTGATAATATCTCTTTTATTTTGTAACTTCTTACTCTCTTGCACTGCAGTCGTGCAGTCGTGTATGCATCAAGCTCATTAGGTACAGGCATCCTGGAATGGTTCTTCCTTTCACAAGATACATTCCATTGCACAACTGTTTGGTCAGAAAGGCTTCAACTTTGCAGAGATTTTTTCCTGGGCATTTCAATCCCATTTTGCAAAAAATTTCCACTTCTAGTAGTAGTGACTGTGAAAGATTACCATGGGAACGTTCTACCCAAGCAATTCTACTAGGGAAGCTCAAAACTGCTTTGAGAAACCATCAGATGCATGAAGGATGGGAATCCTTTCAGGATTTTAGGACACTGTATGGGTACCCTGAGGTTCGGTTGCTAAACCAGCTCATTGTTCAGCTGTCTTATTCATCTAATCATTCTTGGACGAGAAAAGCTTTTGATTTGGTTTTGCAGGTGGTTGAAGAGGAGAATAATTCTGGTTTGGTTCATGTTGATACGTTAACCAAACTTGCACTTTCTTTGGCAAGGTTGCAAATGTCAACCTCTGCAGCGGTGATTCTTAGATTGATGCTGGATAAGGGGTGTGTGCCCCCTATGCATTTGTTGTGCTTGGTCTTCTTGCACCTTGTGAAGACAGAGATTGGAGCATATATTGCATGTAATTATTTGTCTCAGGTTTGTGACTTTTACATTTGCTTGAAGGATAAAAAGGCTCAATCTGCGGATGTGGTTAAGCCAGATGCATCAATCTTTTGCCTTGTTCTTGATGCTTGTGTGAGGTTTAATTTACCCTTGAAGGGCTTGTTGCTGATTGAATTAGTGGCACTAACTGGGACAGTGGTTGATGCACACACTGTTGTAATAGTTTCACAGATTCTAGAGATGAATGGTTTAAGAGATGAAATAAGGGAATTAAAAGATCACATTGATAGTGTGTCAGCTGCTTTCATTCGCCTCTATCGACAATTCTATGATAGTTTGTTGAGCTTGCACTTCAAGTTTAATGACATTGATGCTGCTGCTAAGCTTGTTTTTGATATGAATAGTTCACATAATCGTCATGATCATAAAGAAAATAGGAAAGATCTTAAAAACCCTTGCTCTATTGCAATTGGATCGCGTAACCTTAGGACTGGACTAAAGATACATATTGAGCTTGAGCTGCTGCAGAATGATTCTGTCGTTAAACCTGAAGGTAGACAAGACCTGATCTTTTATAGGGGTCAAAAACTTGTTCTCAGCAACAGAGCACTGGCAAAATTCATTACCGGTTACAAGAAAGATGGGAGGATTAGTGAACTTTCAAAGCTTTTACTTAGCGTTCAAGAGGAACTATATTCAGTAGCAGGATCTCGTTTGTGTTCTGATGCAATTGGTGCTTGCATTCACTTTGGATGGCTTGAATCTGCTCATGACATTTTGGATGATGCAGAGGCTGCTGGATCTCCATTGGACTGGGATACATATATGTTACTCTTGTCAGCATATCGTAGGCGCAGAATGCAAAGAGTAGCAAAGGCACTGCTAAAACAAATGACAAGGGTTCATTTGGATAATGAATTGGCTGATGATACTATCCACGAACACTTTCACTGTGTGGAAACATCAGATTCACTTGGTAAATCGAATTTGGTTGTCACCTTGGTTCAAATATTGAAAGATGAAGATCAGATTTTCCCTTTGGTGTACGAGTTTAATTCTTCCATCCACTTCTTTTGCATGGCTAGAATGATGGAAGATGCACTAAAGGTGTATAGAAGAATGGTTGAAATGAACATTCAGCCCACTATTCAGACTTTTGCTTATCTGCTACGTGGATATTCATCTCTTGGTATGTATCGCGAGATCACAATCTTGTGGGGAGAGATTAAGAGATTCATGAAGGGTTGTGGTTTTCCGGCAAATAGAGATTTATACGAGTTACTACTAATAAACTTTCTTCGCGGTGGATACTTTGAGCGAGTGATGGAAGTCATTGGCCATATGAGAGACCAAAACATGTATGCTGATAAGTTGATGTATAAAGTTGAGTTCTTAAGACTTCACAAAAATCTTTATAAGAGTTTAAAAGCATCAGATGCAAGAACAGAAGCACAACTCAAAAGGCTTGAGCATGTTCAGGAGTTTAGGAAATGGGTGGGTATAGTTTGAGTTTTCCAATATATCCATCTGTCATGGTGTACTTTTTGTGGTATTATTCATTAATCCTATCAATCATCAAATGGATCCATCATTTGATCTTTGCTCATTAATCATAGAATCATAGCTGCTGTTCTTTGCCGAGAAATGCAATTATGTTGCCAGTTGCAACCTTTGTAGATGAAATCATTTTCATGGTTGATGATGTTTGAACTATTATTGCACTACCATTGGGGATTTTCCTTGAGGGTAAAGCTTATATCGAAGGGATTTATGAACACATGCAATAGAACTTTAGTGATTTAATGCATGTAAATTGATTTAATTATGAAGGGGAGCCTCGGAGCAGCGGATGAGTTGTCTCCACGTGACCTCAAGGTCACGGGTTCAAGCCGTGGAAACAGCCACTGATATAATTATCAGGTTAGGCTGCGTACATTACAACTTTGGTTGCGGCCCTTTCCCGGACCCTGCGTTAAACGCGGGACGCTTGCAATGAAAAATTTTCAGTGGTCTTTATTTGCTAACCAGAACACACACTGTATGGGTACACACTATTAGCATGGTTTTATATTCCTCTAAGAGGATTTGAATCCGGTGCAGCTCTATGTGAAGCAAACAAAGTATCATTTTTTTGGGTCATGAAGACCGAAGTATCTTCAATCCAACCCAACTAAACTACATGAGGAAGCCCATAACATAAAGATAAGTGTATAAGACCCAAAAAAAGGAAAAGAAAATGTATGTGAGAGATTAAGGCCCAAGAAAACGGGCCAAGTTAAGGTGGCCCATGAGCATGAGAAGATGGCAGACGCAACAAACATTCAGTTCCAATGCAAAAATAAAACATTGTTTTTCTTTTGTCATCAGCATTCAAGATTCATCCACCGAGCAAGGAGACAGAGAGAAACAGAGATGGAAGAGCAGAGAGAGAAGCAGGTGATGAGTTCGGAAGCGATGGAGAAAATATCGGAGAGGCTATCGTGTTTGGAGAACCTGTACTTCCCACGCGCCCTCCAATCCTCCGCCACTCTCCCTTCCCAGCGCAAGCAAATCTTCCGCGACCTTCTCTCCAGAGACGTTCCTCTCTTCTTAGGTATCTAATTCTAAACCCTTACTCTTCTCCATCAACGAAGTTCAGCATCAAAGGTGTTGTAATGTCTTGTTATTTATTTATTTTGATTGGACACTTTCTTGCAACTTTAGGTATATATCGAGAGTGAATATAGAAATGAATTCAAAGTTGATTGTGCTTGCTTTTGAGAAAACAATGGAGTTAGGGTTTTCTTGTTAACTTATTACTGTATCCTTAGTAAGGTTATAATCTGTTTTTGTACTAGAACGATATGGTTCTGAGCTTATTAGCGATGAGCTGGGACAGTTTGATTCCATGAAAGACGACTATGAGGTTAATTGGCATCTAAAGAGGCTTAGGAGCATAATGAGCCCAACTTCGGAGGAGTTGAGGATGCGGTCAGTGACTGTGAAGAACCGAAGGCGGGCTTACTTGGATAAATTGGTGTATGATGGGCATTACTTCTCCGAAGACGCCATGAGGGAAAGGGAGCCTTACCTGCACCATGAATATGTTGGGAAGTTTCAGGACCAGAGCAGCAGGGGCATGGCTAGGCCCGGGGAGCGCTGGTCTGAGACTTTAATGAGACGATGTGAGGAAGCTGAGCTGGTTGCCAAGATTAGAGGGGAGCAGCAGAGGATGGGTGTGCCCGAAAGGGATTGGGTCGGTAATGAGGGGTTTCAAGAAGAGGAAGAGGAAGAGGAAGAGGAAGAGGAAGAGGAAGAAGAAGAAGAGGAGGAGGAGGAGGAGAAGGAGCGGAATGAAGAAAGGAAAAAGGATGGAAGCAACACACAGTCTGCTGTGGTACTTTTCTTTAAACTTTCTTAACCTGTTTCAATGCAAGTTTGTTTTGTTTAATTCTATTTTTGGTGTTGTGTCTATCAGGATAATCTTGCAACACCTTGCTTATGATATTGTTAGGTTTTAATTTGTAAGCTTATTATATAGTCTTTATGCTCAGCTTGGTTAAGGAGTTATGTGTTGTATTTGATCTAGAAGCATGAGCATTCTGGTACTTTGGTGACAATGTTTCTTAATGTGTACTTTACTTGTATTTGGATATTCTGCTAAATAACTGTATTTGAATTGGGACACTCATCGTTATTCATGGTCAAGGGTTCAGGACAGTCTTTGTTTGGCTGTTCTCTCTAAATAAGAGAGGGATATGATATGTATTAATGTATGCCTGTGGCAAGCAGCAATCACATATGCATCATATATTTGCATGCCGAGATTTAATTGACCAAGAACAAGAAATTGTGTGGGGCAAAGAAATGGCAAATTAAATGTTATTATGTTAGGATACCATCTAGTTCAACCATGTTCTCCAGCTTCTTCAAGTTGGTTTTCGACCATGTATGTTGATGAATTAGATTCAACAGATGAGTTTGAAGTGATTAGTTACATAATCTTATCCAATTCTTATACGCAATCTCAACTATTTATAATTGAGTCTATGAACTTTCTACTAAATTTGACTGACTTTGTCTTGCATAATCTACTCTTGTAGCTTACACATGCAAAATCACTGTACGCATGTTAATATCTAAAACTTTGGTTGTAGAAAACTATGTCTATGTTTTTGGACTTAAAATAATTTCATTTGTTTTTGCTCTGGCAGAGACACTTAAATCAACCCGATATAAGTGATGATGGTGGTGCTTCCGATCCAGCCAGAGAGAGTCAGGAATCATCTCTATCTGCAGAAGAGCTGGAAGACCGCATGAACCAATTTACGTACATTATGCAGCAGAAGTTCTTATTAGGGGAAGATCATGAACATCTAGATTACACTAAGATAGATAATGATGAGACCCTTGATGATCACTGGATGAGGGAAGCCAATATTGATGCAGAGGAGAGATACTTTGCTGATGATTAAACACTAAGCATCTTAACTTTGTATCAGGGAATCAGATGCGTAGATATTGCATAATCTTTGGTAGAGATTTTGTTTTCTGGTAAGAACATCTCACCTTGGTGTCTATGTGTATATAAGTATATTTAACTAGATGTGTGTTTTCAATATTATAGCTGAGACAGTTCTACACATATCAAAGTTCCTTTGCTATTTTAATGCAAGGATTTTGTAGTTTACTCGTGGAATATGAATCATCTGCAACATGTTTTGTTCATTGTGTTGAATCATCGTGGAGTTTTTAAATTATATTTGTTATTTGTCAATCATTAATCACAGTATAAGATATGGAGTTAACAGTGACATCTGTCACTTCATATCAACAATGAATTCTTCGAAAAACATTTTGAATATTGAACTACATCCGTAACAAACTATTGTGTCTATTCCAAAACATTATGTATAAGATATTATATATTTAACAAATTAATGTGATTTGTAGTTGTGAAAAATGATATTTTAATTTGGTTCAATTACTCTGTTAGTCTTTATAGTTCTACTAAATTTTTTATTAGATTTCTATATGTATATTTTTTTTCAATTGGGTTTTTACACTGCTTTTAATTTTGTAACTAAGTCATTTTTATATCAAAAACGTTAAAATTAACAGAATTTTTCTTTTTTTCAAAATGCATGCGGTCAAAAATTTAGTGAGGTTTTTAATTGTGAATATCTTCAATTTGTAAAACACTAGGAAGGATTTAATTATAAAATTAAAAGCAATATAGGGATCCAATTGAAAGAGAAAAAAGTATAGAAATTTAGTTGAAATTATGGTGAAATTATAAAGATCAACTGAGTAATTAAACCTTTTAATTTTAATATAATCTCTCGCATAAGATATGGAGAATAAGGCTAGTTTATACTATAAAAATGAGACTATACTGTAGTAAGTTTAAATAATGAATATATAATTTGAAAAAAAAAGGTTTTTGGCATTACATACTCATAAATCTTAATTTCTTTCCAATTCATTGTGTTTATCTTAGGTTAATAATTGTAGAGAATTATATACTTACATTTTTTTCACCTTCTTGGGTAACATTTTCTGTATTTGAATTCTTGAACAAGGTAAAAAAAAAAAAGTCGATTTACTCTCTACACTTGGCCATTACATTTCTCCTAAAGATCATATTAAGGCAATCTGTGAGAGCTTTTCCGGATGAGTTTTGCAAAACTAGAAATTTACACAGTTGGAGAAGTTGAAGCTCTTCTCATACCACATGAGGATATGCTTGAAAAGTTTAAAAACACTTACGCTTGGTGTAGCTCAATACATTATGTCCAGTAGAATTCGATGCAATCTTCTTTTTCAAATCGTGGATTCAATGGTAGAAGAGGTCGTGGAGCAAGATTTGGCCGTGCAGGTCGAAGTTCATGGCAACCGAATTCAAGATAACAGTGGCACTTGTGTAATCATCTTGGTCATAGATCAAAACTTTCAGGGATCTTCTAGTTCTTCCTATATTGCTTTTTCTCAAACATACAATTCTGCCTCAGCCCAAAATCCACCCACCACCATCTTCATTTTTTCATCAATCCAAGGCGATTGTAATCAATTAATAGTCGTCACACTATTATCATCTACAATTTATATTATGTGAAAAATAACAAATACTCTTCATATTCAAATTGTTATAGTTATATTCATAGAATTATGATCATTATTATAAAGTGTAAATATTAGAAAAATTGTAGCTGGCTAAATAAATATAACCAATGAAACATAGTCACCAAAAAATATATATATAAACAATGAAATATGAATATATTTAAGATAGTGAACTTGAACCTAGCACCATGATAACTAGATAATATTGGTTCAAATGACACACAATTTCTTAGATTTTTCGGAAGTCTGGTTTTATAAGAAATTTAAAGAAATAAAGTCCAAACAATAAGAAATTATTTATTATATTGGTTTATTTTAAGAAACTATACTTATATATGAGATATGTGTTTAAAAAATAAAAATATATAACGTAATTTAATAGTTTTATATGTATTATTTTTTACTATGTAATGGATTTATGTCTTAATTGTTTAATTCACTAATATTTTTTACTTAACTAATTTAATATCATACTCTCAAGTCTTTGTACCTTTTAAATTAGTTTTTATATAATAATCTCTATATTTATTTTTATATTAATATATTTAATATTTATATTATTATATTAATAATGACTTATGTAGTTATATTTAGTAATTACGTTAGGTACTTTAGATATTATTTTCTTATAAAAAATACTCATTTTTTTTTAAATTTACGTTGTTAAAAGAAAAAATTTTATAAAGATATCTTTCATCTTGTATTCTATAAGGGTACTGTGTCTTTCAAATAATTAATAATTTATAATTTATTTTCAAATTTTTTAAAATTTTTGAAAGAATTAATTTTAATTAATAAGATATGTGATAATTTTTAACTAAACACGCTATAAATTATTGGCATTTTATAATTTTATAATGTACTATTGATATTGTTATATTTCTTTTATGTAATTATCATTTTAAAAATAAAATTGTGAAAAAAATTATAATTATAATTTTATATATATTTTTTGATAAATCTTTTAAAAAACTAACTCTAATAACTATATGTTAATTATTTTTATGGAATGAAAAAAATTATCTAAAATTTGACTTCTCCATATTAAAATTTTTGGATCCATCCCTGATTGGTGATGAATATATGAGTAGTACAATGAAAATTGAACAGGGTATGATAAGGGTTGTTAACATTGTTGTTAGAGAATTATTAGAATCGATTTAGATAAATTAGTATCGTTTATATTTATATAGCATATCTGTATATTAATTATAGGATTCTATACCTTTATTACTTTGATTCATTTAGCACCTATGAATACCCCTTGTATATTGTACTTTTGATAAGAGTGAATATACACAAAACACTTTCTTTAGTTTGGTCTCTTGTTTCTAACATGGTATCAAGAGTTTAGATTATTTTTTTCAGAAACAATTGGTTTCTACCTCCGTTATCTTGTTTCACCGGCAGTACTTTATCCTCCGTTTTCGACTTCTTCCCGACGCCTTAGTTCGTCACCGCCGCCAGCTTCGTCTTCTACTCGTTGCAAGCTTTCGAACACCGCCGACCTCGCCGCCTACCGCCGCCGGACGCGCCCTCACGCGGCGCCAGAAGTCCGATCACCGCTTCAGGTTTCTCTCCCCGGACGCCATCCAGAACCGTTGAATCCACGTCCAGGATCAACGGTCCCAGACAGCGCCACGTGTCGTCGCCAGCACCCACACAGATCCGCCCCGCTCGCGTCTGACCTGACCCGGACCGACCCACATTCTCCGACCCGTTGCCAGCTCCGTGCTCGCGTCAGCCCTGATGCGTCTCCTTCCTCCTGTCGCGTGTTGCCACGTGTCTTGCTCTGCTGACGAAGCAGCTGACGTGCCATCTGACGTGGCCGCTGACGTGTCTGACAGTGGGACCCTCCCTAAGGTTTTTTGGTGAGCTCTTTTCGATTTTGCCATCTGTTTCCTCATTTTCTGCTCCAAAATTACAGTTTCTCTCCTCTTCTTGATCCCTGTGACTACTATTATTGAAAAGTCAGATGTTTTTGCTGCCACAGACAGAAAGGGTAAATTCTGTTGAAACTGTAACCGTTCTGGGCACCTCTTCTCCGACTATCCTTCTGTTGAATGTCGCACATGCCACCAGAAACTTCATATTAGCTACCATTGTTCACAGCTATTCTGCCATTTCTGCAAGCTCTTGGGACATTTAATTACTGCCTACCTTACTCACCCACCACGTCCTGATCCACTCAACCCGTCTCCTGTCTCTCTATCTGATATTGCATCTCTTCTTCAGCATCTTCTCTATGTTTCTGATAATACCCCTGCTCCTTTTTCGACCCCTCCAGGTAATTCTAAATGGTACTTTGACTCGGGTTGCTTTAATTACATGTCTCTATTGTGTAATATTTTCTCGTCCCTGTCTACCACTACAAATGGACCTTCTGTCAATACTGCAAATGGCTTCCTCTTGCACGTAACACACAAGGGTTCTATATCACAGTCAACTCTTCATCTCCCTGATACTTATTATATTCCCAAATTAAACTTTAATCTTATTTCTGTTGGTCAACTTGTTGATATGGGTTTTGAAGTCACTTTTTCTGTTTCTGGTTGTCGTGTACAGGATCCTCGGACGGGACAAATCAACGGGACTGGACGTAAGGTCGGAAGGTTGTCTGAACTCGAGAATCTTCATATTCCTCTTGTACCAAATCCCTGTGCTTCTTCTTCTCCCTCTACCCTTCACTTATGGCATCAATGTCTTCCCCGCACCTCCTTAGAAAAACTGCGTCCTCTAGTGTCTCAGGGTGTTTAAGGTCAAGTTCCAAATGAATCTTTTGATTGCATTTCTTGTCAAATTGCCAAACAACCTGCTCTATCTTTTCACAATAATTCATCTCTTGCTTGCTCTCCTTTTGATCTCAATCACTTTGATGTTTGGGGCCCCGCTCCCACTGCCTCTATGGGCGGAGCTCGATACTTTGTCATTTTCATTGATGTTTATTCTCGTTTTACTTGGGTTTACTTGATGACTAATCGCCATGAGTTACCTCAGATCTATATCAACTTTGCTACTATGATTAAAACTCAGTTTTCCAAGGTCATTAAGGTTTTTCGACGTGATAATATTATGGAATACTGTGATTCCAAACTCGTAACCTTTCTTGCAGAACATGGTACTTTGTCTGAGTTTTCTTGTCCTGGTACATCTCAACAAAATGGTAGACCTCAATGCAAACACCATCACATTCTTGACTCTGTCCGTGCAATGCTCCTTTCTTCTTCGTGTCCTGAGCGTACTTGGTGTGAAGCTGTTCTTACTGTTGTTCATGTTATCAATAGACTCCCTTCTTCTGTTCTTGGTAATGTTACTCCCTTTGAGCGTCTTTATCATACCTCCCCAGATTATAGTTCTCTTTGAATTTTTGGTTGTGTATGTTTTGTTCTTCTTCATCCTCATGAACATAGTAAACTTGAACCTCGGGCTCGTATGTGTTGTTTCCTTGGTTATGGCACTGAACACAAGGGTTATCGTTGTTGGGATCCTCTCTCTAAACGTATTCGTATATCTCGTCATGTTGTTTTCTGGGAGCATCACATGTTTTCTCGATTCTCATCCTTTGAGTCAATTCCTAATGTTGATCTTTTTTCTAGAGATGATTCTATAGATTCTATCTCGAGTGACCCTCCACAGCCTCCTGTTCTTCCGCCTTTTCCATCTCCCGATGATTCCAGACCGGACGATGATCCTGCTCCTACCGTCATGCCTCCTCCTCCCACTCGTTCTTCTAGGGTAAGGAATCCTCCTCTTCATCTTCTTGATTATCATTATTTTTCTACTATCCTTCATCAAAATGAACCTAAGTCATTTAGAGAAGCCTTCACAAATCCAAATTGGCAACAAGAAATGCAAGAAGAAATACAGGTACTTGAAAAAACACACACTTGGAATTTGGTCTATCCTCCTTATGATCAGGAAGTTTTGGACAGTAGATGGGTATACAAGATCAAGACTCGCTCTGATGGCTTTATTGACCATTATAAGGCCCGCCTAGTTGCTCAAGGTTGTACGCAAGAATTTGGTATTGATTATGAAGAGACTTTTGCTCCTGTCGCTCGTCTTACATTTGTTAGAGCTCTTCTTGCCATTGCCGCAGTTAAAAAATGGTCTCTCAGTCAGATGGATGTGAAGAATGCATTTCTTAATGGGGATTTGGAAAAGAAAATTTATATGAAACCATCTCTGGGATATCCTTGTCCTGCTAGTAAGGTTTGTCTCCTTCACAAGGCACTTTATGGACTTAAGCAAGCTCCTCGTGAATGGTTTGACAAGTTCAGCACTACCATATGTAGTCTTGGTTTTACTCCTAGCCTTCATGAGAATGTCCTCTTTATTCGTAAAAGCGAACGTGAAGTTGTTCTTCTACTTTTGTATGTTGATGACATGATCATTACTAGAGATAATGTTGATGGTATCTCTGATCTCAAGACCTCACTTCACCGTACCTTTGAGATGAAAGATCTTGGTTCTCTCAGCTATTTTCTTGGTCTCGAGGTCATCTCCACCGATAATGGCATCTATCTATCTCAGGCTAAGTATGCTTCAAATCTTCTTGCTCACGCTGGGATTACAGATAGTCGCACTGAGTCTACTCCTCTTGAGCCTAATGTTCAATTTACCCCCTATGGATGACACTGTTTTGGATAATCTGACTCTCTATCGACAGTTAGTTGGGGGTCTCGTCTACTTGGCTGTCACCCGACCAGACATCGCCTATCCGGTTCATGTATTTAGCCAGTTCTTGTCAGCTCCTCGTACTACTCACTATGCGGCAGTTCTTCGCATTCTTCGCTACATCAAAGGCACTCTATTTCATGGCCTTTATTTTTCTGCCCATTCCTCTTTGTCTCTTCAGGCTTACTCCAATGCTGATTGGGCTGGTGATCCCACTGATCATCGTTCTACTACTGGTTACTATTTGTTTCTTGGCGACACTCTCATTTCTTGGCACGCTAAGAAGCAAACATTCACTGCTCACTTAAGCACAGAAGTTGAATAACGTGCCCTCGCTGACACCACTGCTGAGGTTATCTCGATTCGTTGGCTTCTCGAAGATTTAGGTGCTCCTCAATCGTCTCTTACTGATATTTTTTGTGATAATCACAATGCTATTCAGATTGTACATAATGATGTGTTTCATGAATGCACCAAACACATTGAAATTGATTGTCACTTTATTCGGCAACGTATCCTTATTGATGGTGTTTGTCTCATTGCTATTGGAACACTGGATCAGACTGCTGATATCTTCACGAAAGCTCATCACCGGACTCATTTCTGGACTTTGTTATCCAAATTCAAACTGGTATCCTTAGCTCCCACTTGATTTTGAGGGAGGATGTTAGAGAATCATTAGAATCAATTTAAATCAATTAGTATTGTTTATATTTATATAGCATATCTGTATATTAATTATAGGATTCTATGCCTTTATTACTTTGATTCATTTAGCACCTATAAATACCCCTTGTATATTGTACTTTTGATCAGACTGAATATACACAAAATAATTTCTTTAGTTTGGTCTCTTGTTTCTAACAATTGTCTTTCCACTTATAACGAGATGCTGGTGAGTTGCCACATGTTGGAACTCTACACCTATGTTCTGCGACGCTGACGAGAGTGCATCTCTTGAGTTGATGAGAGTGTTTATACAAATTTTAATATTTATTTGTGTGTAACTAGCATTTGTTAATTTTTTTAAAATTGTTTATTGTTATCTATATCATGTGTAATAATCTTAAAATTATATATTGTTATTAACTTTAAAAATATGACATTTTTATGTTTAATAATCTGTAAATTATATATTAATATTCATATTTTTAATTGTAGCAAATTATTATCGAATATGAAAGTTATTATATGTATTAATATTAAATTATTTTATATAGAAAAATATTAGGAGGTCATTAAAATTTATTATTTTGGTCATTATTTAACCATCAATTCAATTTTTTTAGTCTAATTTCTTTGGTTTAGTAATCTAATAATATAATTTATCTCATACTTTTAAACATTGATGACTAATTGATAACAAAAACAATAAATTCTTATGACCGTATATCATTCTTCTTTTATATATTCATGTTAATAAAATGTATTTGTACTAATATATTTATGCTAAATATATTGTTAAATAAAATATACAACATACATAATTACATAAATAGTTTTGTTATTTAAAAAAAAAACTCACACACTATGAGATGAAGAGATTAAGAGATTCAATTTTTAAATTTTCTAATAAAGCTGCTAGCATATAACAAGAAGCTTTCTCATTAAATTAAAAAAAATAAAAATAAAAATAAAAAACGTATCTCGTTTATGGTAAGAAAGTAAAATCTACTACTTTAAAATACATTACACGTTTCCATATTCGAGAATAACACCAGAAGAATATTTGTATCCAAATTTTTTAGCCCCAAATAATTCGATGGACTTTTATTATCATAGACAATTTTTTGTATGTTTTGGGAATAAATAAATGTTGCGTTCTGTGGTAGGTGGCCATAGTTTTGCTGTGGTTACAGTGGCTACAAGGAGTCATCCAATTACTTGCTGACACTTTGATATCATGAGGGTTTTTGACATTCAATTAGTTGTTAATCAAGGGTAAAAAACTAATTAAGATTGAAGGTAAATATTTCGATGGTCGTTAGATACGAAATCAAGTTTTTTTTTAGAAAATAAGAAAAAAAACAAATGTTAGTACAAAATCAATGGACGATGAGGTATAATTGAGTTAGGGTTTTCTGGGTTTGGGAGGACCGCACATTACAATAGGCCTTGGGCATTTAGATTGTATTGTTTGCAGCAAAAGGGAAGAGCAAGAGTGAAAAATCGCTGAAAATCAGTCGTGGAGGTTGCACGAAGCTGTCGTAGTGCTAATCATGAGCGGCTGCTCGTCGTCAGAGAAGATAATTGTCTGGTGGACTAGCAGGGACCGACGAAGACAAATCAGACCAGATTATACAGGTAAGAGGCAATAATCATTTTAATATTTTTGTTATGTTTTTCTTTACTACATTTTGTTTCACAAGAAAGATTGTGGGAAGTTGAGGATGGTATGCTAGTATTTGGAAACCAATTAGTAAAATTACGGTGAGTAATATTTGTGTTTGATAGTTATAGTCTGTTTAGATATTAAGTGGTGTGAGATGGAGAGCAATTCGAAAGGTAGTTCATAATTTAAATGGGCTTAACATGTCAAACAAAACTTAATAACCCCAGCCTCTGTTACCACTTGTCTTCTATTCATTGGCTGGTCAACGCGTAGTCACTGTTAGTCACCACAGGCACGCCACTAGATACACCACCTAAACAAATATTCTTATTTTTACATTATTTATTTTGTTAGTTTAATATAAATTCTTATTGTATAAAGATTTTTAAGGCTAAAGAATTTTAATATGGATTTTAGAGGTGAGCTTTACCTGGAAATGGAGGTTTTTAGTGTATATACAAGTGTATGGACGTTGCAGACATGCAGGCACAACACGCAGATAACGTGTTGACTCAACACACAACTCACGTGGCACAATCTCACGCAACATGCAGGTAACGTGTTGCCACCTGGTGCCCATCCATTCAACACGCGTGTAACGTGTTGCCACGTGGCGCCCATCCATTCAACATTCGCAGAAGTACAATACGTGCTCTGTTAATGCATATAGGCTGATATTTTAAAGAGGGTGACCAACATTCTCTACAGGAGTTCGATTGTTGTATTTGGCCGCCTAATACAGTTTGAGGTTATGCTAATCATCGATGAAACTAGTATTCAGCGGATGTTTCATATTCACCAGCAAACTCAGGTGCAACACCCGAGGATTGAGTTATACATTGATTTTGAGCATATTGTTGCAGATGAGGTTCAACATGACACAGATGGCCAAGATGACAAAGCTGAGGTGTACTCGAGAATGAACGATTATAGCGATGAGGAGTTCAAAGCTACGTATGAAGCCGATGATGAGGACGACGACGGCGATGGGGGAGGTGAGGTAGTGGCGGAAACTTTAGTGGTTCCAGCCGCAGTTAGTCAACTGATGGACATTCCACTTTTTATGCGTAGCTTGGATCTTGATGCCATGAATACACCGGAGTTTCTCGAATATGCAAACATAGGTACATGAGCAGTGGGTAGTATGTTTACTTGATTTTGTTTTCCCAGAATAATGAACGACAAATTTGTTTTCTTATAGGTGTTGTTGATTCTGAGGATGGGGAGTTTAGAATCGGAATGGAATACGACTCAAGAAAATCAGTCATTATGGCAATTCAAAGTTACACTATCTCCAGAGGAGTCGATTACGTTGTTTATGAATCCAATCCACAGACGTTCTATGCAAAGTACAAGAATTACGGACGTGGGTGCAACTGGCTTATCCAAGGCAGCTTGATACAGAAGAAAGCCTATTGGGAGATTCGGATATACAATGGGAGGTATACGTGTTCCATGGGAACGATCTCACAGGATCACTCCAAGTTAGACTCAGACACGATTGCTGAGGCTATGAAACCATTGGTTGAATGCGACCCATCTATAAAGGTCAAATCTATAATTGCAGAAGTCCAGGAAAGATTCAACTACACTATTAGTTACCAGAAGGCTTGGCTGGTGATGAGCGGATAATTTATACGCTTTTTGTCACTGTTTTTAGTATGTTTTTAGTACATTTAGTTAGTTTTTAGTATATTTTTATTAGTTTTTATTTAAAATTCACTTTTCTAGGCTTTACTATGAGTTTGTGTGTTTTTCTATGATTTCAGGTAATTTCTGGCTGAAATTGAGGGACCTGAGCAAAAATCTGATTCAGAGGCTGAAAAAGGACTACAGATGCTGTTGGATTCTGACCTCCTGCACTAGAAGTGGATTTTCTAGAGCTATAGAAGCTTAATTGGCGTGCTCTCAATTGCGTTAGAAAGTAGACATCCTGGGCTTTCCAGCAATGTATAATAGTCTATACTTTGCCCGAGATTTGATGGCCCAAATCGGCGTGGCAAATCAGCTTCAGAATTCCCGGCGTTTAACGACGGAACTGGCACAAAAATTGGAGTTAAACACCCAAACTGGTATAAAAGATGGCGTTTAACTCCAGGAAAAGTCTCTACACATGAAAGCTTCAATGCTCAGCCCAAGCACACACTCAGTGGACCCCGAAAGTGGATTTTTACGTCATTTACTCATTTCTGTATAGCCTAGGTTACTAGTTCACTATAAATAGGATATTTTGACATTGTATCTGTACCTCATGACACATTACACATTTCTTATTGTATCTTCTATGGCATGAGTCTCTAAACCCCATGGTTGGGGGTGAGGAGCTCTGCTGTGTCTTGATGGATTAATGCAATTACTACTATTTTTCATTCAATCACACCTGCTTCTATTCTAAGATATCACTTGTTCCTCAACTTGATGAATGTGATGATCCGTGACACTCATCATCATTCTCACCTATGAACGTGTGCCTTGATTCTATTCCAACCTGATTGAGAACCGACAGATGATTAGCCGTGCTGTGACAGAGCGCGTTGAACATTTTCACTGAGAGGATGGGAGGTAGACATTGACAACGGTGAAACCCTACATACAGCTTGCCATGGACGGAGCCTTGCGTGCATGAAGAAGAAGAGAGTAGGAAAGCAGAGATTCAGAAGATAGAGCATCTCCAAAACCTCAACCTGTTCTCCATTACTACAAAACAAGTATCTATTTCATGTTCTTTTATTTTTCACAATCAAACCTGAGAATTATTGATATCCTGACTAAGTTACAAGATAACCATAGATTGCTTCAAGCCGACAATCTCCGTGGGATCGACCCTTACTCACGTAAGGTATTACTTGGACGACCCAGTGCACTTGCTGGTTAGTTGTGCGGGATTGCAGAAGTATGATTGCAATTTTGTGCACCAGCTGGGAAAGCAGAAGTCGATAGCCAAGGTTTTCGGTGGATGGGAAGAATCTTACCAAGCTTTGCCATTGTGGTTCTTGGCAATGGTTCAGAAGATGCATAGTTCACAAGTCCAAATAGAAACATGACCCCTGTATAACAGGAGTCAAGAGGTGGACGATGTTAGGATACTTCATCGGGTATTCTAGAGTTTTAATCCATGCATAAGAGCTTTCCAATATTGCAAGCCGCTGGTTTAGGTTGACAGGACCCACCTATACGGAAAATATAAAGGTTGCCTTTTCGTTGCAGTTGCGCAAGATGGGAATCAAAACATTGTATCGATTGCTTTTGCCATTGTAGAGGGTGAGACTGCTGATGCATGACACTTTTTTCTCAGTAATTTACGAACACATGTTATAAGAAGAGACATCGTGGGTATAATCTCCAATCATCATGAGTCAATTTGGGCCCCAGTAAATCGTAGCGGAGGTGATTGGAAATCTCCGAGAGCATGGTAGATGTTTTATATTTGGCACATTAGTAGTAACTTCTTGAGGGAATTCAAAGTTATGTACTTGCCAAAGCTTATGGTCAACATTGGGTATTCAAGGATAGTGGAGGAATACAACGTCAACTACAGGAGGTTGCAAGAACGAGGCGTGGCATATGTTCGTTGGTGCGACAACATTGAACGTCCCCAGTAGGTGTTGGCATTTGACGAGGGACATTGATGGGGTCACATGACGATGAAACTTGTCGAGTGCATTAATTCAGTGTTGAAGGGTGCTCAAAATCTTTCTATCTTGGCACTAGTCCGAGCAACATATTATCGGTTGAATGAGTTGTTCATGTGTAAGAGTATTAAGGCTTACGAGTGCAAGCGTGCTGGATTTACTTTCTCAGAGTTTGCCACTTAGGGGATAGAGGCAAACATGCAGTGTGCATGTAACATCGTTGTGCACCGGTTTGATAGAAGAAACGAGGTGTTTGAGGTGCGCAAAATACCTAGTAGAAAAGTGTTAGTTGTTGATCTTGTGTGACAGAGGTGTGACTGTAGGTATTTTCAGGTGGAGCAAATTCCACGTCGCCATATTATTGCGTGCTGTGCTAACCAGCGGCTGGATTGGCAGGTGTATATCAGCGATGGTGTCGATGAGACAAACCGTCGACTGATGCCCTGTGGGATTGCAAGGACTGATGTGATGGGATAGTTGGGAAGTAAGCATCATCAAGAACAAGACCACCTGTATCAAGGAATTGACGGATGATATCGTAGTCCCTAAATATTTGTGGTGAGAACGGAGAAATGCTTGCCAGCTCAAATCCAAGTTTGCTGTGATGGCTGTGCTGGCTGTGCTAGCTATGATGTGATCTGCGATGAGATTGATGTCTATGCTGCATGCTGTGATGGCTGGACTGCCCATGATATGCTCTGTCATGCTGAGATAGTTATGGGTGATGATAAGGAAACGACTGAAATATGACATAAGGTTGTGCTGGTTGCTAGAGTGGATGCTGGGGTGGATATTGGGGTGGATGCTAAGGAATGACATCTGAAAGCCTTAGGTACATCTCGTATGATCCAATGTACCAACTCCGGTAATCGGCAGACGGGGTAAAGTCGACAATTGGTTGCAGACTCCGATCTTGCAGATGACTGTTGCGGCGGTTACCCTATTGTTGTATCCATTCGTCATGAATCACGCTCCAGTCATAGTACTATACTCCCCGAAGAGTATAGCAATGCGTGTCAACTGGTATGGCTTATGTTTCCAGAGGCGGGAATGTGCATATCCGTACTATCGAACCACTCGGTCCACAGGAAGCCATTCGACACACTCGAATGACACCAATGGCCCCACTGTGTCACAGACATCAAGGTGTGCGTGTAGTTTGGTAGGAATGATGATGCTGACATACGGCCTCCAGACAAACTGCAAAATGTTCCAAGGAGCATTAGATTATTAATAATACCGTAAATTATAACATAAAACCTTAAAACCCATACTCACCTTTTCCATAAGTCAATTGCGTGCCTAATGTTCACCTACGTAATAGACATCCATTTTCGGGACCGCGGATGATGACTCCATCTGCAACAGAGAACATTATTCACATAGTTTGAATTACATCTTGCCAGTAAACCATAAATAACATATAAGTCAAATTCCAATAATATAATGACAGTTACCTGGGTGCCACCGGTATCTCAGCCGACGCAAGCTGGTGTCGGGGAATGGGTACCAGCTAGAGGGTAGTACCCAGCAGACAGCAGATGTGACACCTCACATAGCGCATAATAGACTCTCATGTGTTCAAAGGCTATGTGTCTCTAATATGGCGAACCCATGAAAGATTTATGTAGCTCTTGGAGAAACTTCTCACTTGGGGTTCGTTGCCGAATATTGCGAGGCTCTAGGTGATCAAGAAATCATGACTGCTATCGGTCCAACCAATCACAACCTCTCCATCGATCGGTAGGCCGAATAAGTGTAACACGTCCTTCAGTGTCACTGTAACCTCACCCACTGGCATGAAAAACGTGTGTATCTCCGGCCCCCACCTTTCCACAAGAGCAGCTAGCATCGCAGAATGCCCTCTGATCACTCCAACTCTTGAGAGCTGATAGAATCCGGTGGTTCATAAGGCATCGTCAACCGCCGGATACCACGTCTCTGGCTGGTCAAACTTACGGAGCAGAAGATTCCTATTAGCCTGGTAAAGTTCAACCACAAAAGGAATTAATTTAATAAATAGCAAAAAGAATAAATTAATAACTTCTTTTAACAGCAAATAAAATAAATAATAATTAAACAAATTCGAATATCTTATTATTCACATTTATAACATCATTTTATTAATTAAAACAAAAAATAAATAAAAATAATATTAATTAGAATTCATTAATTAAACATTTATAATCCTAATATGTTGAAACAAAAAATAAAATAAAATGTTATACCAAAAATATTTTTTAAAATAAAAATAATATTAAATCAAATTCATTAATTAAACATTTATAAATATTTTTATTATTTTTCAATTTAATCATTAAAATTGACATAACATAACAATAACTACAATATTATATCAAAAAATTTAAAAAAATACGTGTCTTATTTATTAATTTAAAAATTAACAAAAATATCATATTCTAATAAAGAATAAAAAGAATAATATTCATTAATATTTAACATACATTTAGAATAATATTATCCAAATAAATAATAACAAACTATTAAACTTATATTAACGAAATAAATACTAATAAATTAATCAAAATAACAAACTTATATAATTAGGATGTCTCAAATAATTGATAACAGGATCTTCAGGAGACGTATAATTATGTACCATTTTAAATGTTCTAATATCACTCTCAACCTTAAACTAATTCAAAACATACAACCCAATGAATGAAACCACTCAGCCCCAACACTCCATTACACCACCACTCTCAATAATAGAATGAAAGCAAGCCCTAGTCCCACCACTATTTTATACACCTGCGGCACCAACACTCAACCCTCACCATCAATGATTGCTATTCTCAGAGCTGGACCTGTCGTTTGCAAGGAGACATGGGGCAACATGAATGTTGCATGCTGCTGCAGCAGCATTAACACACAGATAACGTGCTGTGTGGATGAACGTCACATGCCGCAGCGAGGCTAACACGTAGCCTACGTGCTGCGTGGATGGACGACACGTGCCTCAGTTAGGTTATCACGCAACCTGCATGCTGCTTGGATGGAGACACATGGCATTCGCGTGTTTGGAGCCACTGATCAATGCACCTTGGCTTGACGAGCTAAGAATGTATGGTTTATGGTAATGGTGAAGGGGAACGAAAATGATATGCAGCCTAACCCCACTCTTCCTTTATTTTTATACACTAGGGGTGGGTCTAAAGCCATAAATGTCACCTGTTCCTGGAGCAAGGGTGCCTCTTGCATGGACACAACAGGATAACTCAGGGACTGCTCCCATAGGAGAACTCAGGACGCTGATCAGGCATAATCACCAAGTGAAGGTAATCATGAAATTGATAATCTAAATTTAATTTCTTATTATGATATTGGGATGCCGTAATTATTTTATCTTATGAGGAAGATGAGTACTTCGGGTTAAAGGTGCCAGGCTTTACTGATGACTTGAATGTGCAAATCCTAATTTCTTAACTTGTAGCGATTAAACTTGAAATTCCTTTTTTTTTGCCGTGAGATGGTTTGTACTGGCTACCAACATACCACGTATCATTGGATAGTTACAAATGTTCAAATCAAATTTTTACAACATGCTTTGTGTCAATAAATCTTCGTGACTCCACCCATCTTTTCTTTTAGAAGTTGTGTCAGGGTGCTATCTCGGATTTATTCCTAAACGACGGTTTGAATCATGCTCTGAATTCCATTCTTAATGCACATGAATCTGTCCCTTCCAAGGCGAGCTTGACCCTGATGCGATATGAATAAATGATCCATGAATTTTGAAAACTTATTGAGGGTGGAGTGCTCTCCTTCGTATCCTTAATAGATTTGATCACCCTGCAACACATCCTTCCACTTTCTAGTAAACGCCATTGTGTTGTTGATCACTTTTAAGCTTAAAATCCTTTCGAAATCAACTCAAACTTAGTTAACACCTCATACAATTCCTTGATATAATCATCATGATGCTAGTTCCTTAAAAGTAAGAATTAAAGACGCGGGAGATGAGGAGTGTAAGTATGCGACATCAAGAGGAGTTTTGGAGTCTTAGTTCTTACCGACCGTATTACCCGAGATTAAAAATTGACACGCTAGGATGTACCGTGTATGTAGACACCTGAATGGTAAAGAAATCCTTCGAACCTCAAGAAGAAGTTCAGCCTTAATGCTAGTATTCATGATACTTGAACCTAGTGAACCATTCGAAAACACTGTAAAGTATTGTCGAAGGACTCAGGGGGCACGTAGAGTAAACATCGTTGTGTGGTGATGGACGCTCTCAGCAGAAAGTATCCGAGTATTGTATGGAGGACGATTAAAGAGAAGTAAATGTTAAGTAAGTTTATAGTCTAAAGTGGGGGTGTTGAGGTAATAGCTGGAGGTATTAGATTGAATCGATTGTGAATTTCAAGAAATTGTAAGGCCTTGAGAGTTTGGGAAGTACAGAAAGAGGATAAGAAACTACTAAGAATGTTGAAGTCCGTTGACCAATGGAGTCAAGAAAAGAACAAGAAAGATAGCGGAAGAGTGTGGAGGTTTAAAGAGAGGACGTATACACCAAATATAAGAAGTTTGGGATGTGAACTACTGTCTGAAGCCCATAAAGGCAGACTTTCGAGTTCATCCTGTAGTCACTAAGGTGTACCATGAACTAAAGAGATGATGCAACATCACTTGTAATCTAGTGTCTGACGAATTGAAAAGTGAAGATAGAACATTATAGACTACACATTAAGGAGAGAGTAAGGGGGCACAGGATGCTAGTCGTTTCTGTATTGAGGTAGATCCGGAGAAATTAAGTGTTTTAGATTTTGGACTGATAGCCGAAACAATAAAGGAGGACTAAATGAAATTTGAGTTAAGAGTTCTAATTATGCAAAGCTGGTAGAATAATTCTGCCGACCAGAGAGGGAACCTAGAGAGTGAAAAAGGGGGAGAAGCTATGTATTCTTGGAAACTACTTCGACAACTGATAACAGATGAGCAATCAACCTAAAAACATTTTGATGAAACACTATTTTATGACTCAATTTGTATCGAATCATGTGGATTTTGTCAACTATCCTCACACTTATTCATGTAAATTGCATGTTTTTAAGTTTTCTGCCGAATTTTGTGCTATGATTGAAAACATGATTCCTAGGCCTTTAAATTACTAATTTCTATTCCTTTCATATTACCATTCGAGTTGTAATGCGTTTGTTGAGTGATTACAAGATTTATAGAGCAGTAATGGCATAGAGGATGAAGAGGAAGCATTCTAAAGTGGAAGAAACACAAGCATTTGAAGATTTGAGAAGGTGGAACTGATGCGCGTGCATGGCTGAAGCGTACGCGTGATCAAGCCATCTTTCAAGTGATGCGTACGCGTGACTGATGCGTACGCGTGGTTAGTGTAGAGCCCACCGACGCGTACACGTGGCTGACGCGTATGCGTGACGAGCGTCATGTGCCTCAGTAAAGGGAATATGCTGATGGCAATTTCTGGGCTAATTTTGGCCCAGTTTCAAGTCCGAAAATGAAGACAATACGCAGGGAATGGAGCTGGAACAGAGACACTTACACTTTAGCTTAGTTTTTGAGTTTTGAATTTTAGTGAGAGAAACTCCTACTTCTCTCTAGGGTTTTGGTATTCTTAGTTTACTTTCAATTGGATCTTGAGAGAAACTACTACTACCTTCATTTCTAGTTATTTTCCTTTTGGGTTTTCTTCTTTAATTCCCTTATTACTCTTTTCAATTTGGTTATCTTGAATTCACATTTGGATCTTGTTACTCTTGGCTTTTGTTAATGCATTGAGTTATTTCCATATCCATTGTTATTGCTTGTTTTCTTATTCTTGATTATTGTTAGTAGTAATTTGAATTTGAATTATTTTTCTAGTTTTTATCATGTCTTTTATCTTTGCTCACCAAGTGTTTGAAGAAATGTCACCCACTATCATGGAGTATATTTTCTTTCTTGGTTTGGGTTGAGTAATTGGAGCCACTTAAATTGTTATATTCAAGTGTTGATTGGTAATTGAAGATTGCTAATTAGCTTGAACCTCACCAACTCTAGTTCTTCTTTATGAAGTGACTAGGACTTGTGAGCTAAAGTTAATTGTGTTCACTTGATTTTTCTTCAGTTGTTAGAGGATAACTAAGTGAGAGCAATGAGCCTTTACCATAACACTTGGGAAAGACAATGAGGATAGAATTTCTGATTCTCACCCCTTACCAAGACCTTTTATATTGATTAATTATCAACTCTTGCTAGTTTTCTATTGCTCTAATTTCTAGTTATTTATTTTTTGTGTTCTTAACTTTGAAAATCTCTAGGAAATCCTAACCAATAATTTTCATCTTGTGTTAACTCCTAGGAAAAACAACCTGGGATTCTACTCCCGGTTATTGATTTTATTTATAACAAACATTTTAACTTTGGTCAGCGAAAATCTTGTCAGTTGAGACTATACTTTGCAACGTTAACCCGAGGTACGTTGTGCCAGCTGATGTGTTAGAACAAATTGAACCGGTGGTATATCGAGTATTTTTATTACCTTATCTTTCAAACATGCGCAACGTATTCCTTGCCTCGTAGCTTTGGAAGTGTATTTTCCTATACAAATTATCTCCTAGAACTTGAACCAGTTCCATTCAAAAAGTTTCAAGTGACTCCAATTAAGGTTGACAGTGTCAACATTAAGGAACTTCGAAAATAAAAGGTCTCATTAGTAAAGGTGACATGGAAGTCAAGTTCGAATGGAGGAGCATACCGAAGAATTTGAATTAGGATGAGGAAGGACTAATCGTGCTTATTCGTAAGTAGTTGAATCTTGGAGACAAAATTCCAAATTAGGTGGGTAGGATGTAAAACCCGCAAAATTAGTAAATAATTAGGTAATAAATTAATTATTAATCAAGAAAATTAGAAAATAAAAATTTATAGTTTAATGAGGGAGAGCTAATTAAAATAGGAATTTTGACACTAATTTTAAAGAATTTGGCCCAAAATTAAGCCGAACCGGGTGAAACGGGCCTATAATAGGCCCAAGGCCCAACCCAACTTAATGAAACAAAAGAGCTTCGGCTCTCTCTTTTTCCCTCTTGTAAGACCCAGAAATTTCGGAAAATCTTATTATGAGCTAATTTCAATTTATTTATTCATTAAAAAATTTATTTTCATAAACTATTTTATTAAAAGTAATTAAATCAAGTTCAAATAATTAAAATAGAAATTTTACTTAATTTTTCAATTATTGAATAATTTTCTATATTTAAACTATAAAGTTGAGTAGTTATAAAAGAATAAGAATTTTATATGATTTAGTTTAAATAATTGAGATTTTAGGATTTAATACTTAATTTTATAAACAAAAAAATTAATTATATTATTTTTAATTTTAAATTAGAATACTTAATTAAAAGCCAATTAGCAATTTGATAAATAAATAATATTTTTTAAATAATTTTAAAAAATTAAATTAAATTTTAAATTTATGCATTATATCATAATTTTATTAGAAATCATGTGTAGCTTTCGAAATGAACTTCATTAACGGTCTTCTTGCATCATTGACGTAATTATTATTATTATTATTATTATTATTATTATTATTATTATTATTATTATTATTTGTAAATATAGGAGTACTCCATCCAGTCACATACACACACAAACACAAACACACCCACACTTGACACATACACGGAAAGGGATTAAGAAAGAAAAGAAAGAAATGGGAGAAGGGAGCGGGGAGAAAGAAAGAAGAGAGAATGGTGAGAGCAGAGGGAAATGAAAGAGAGAGAAAGAGAGAGAGAGCCGTCGCACCTACCACGAGGGGAGGGAGAGAACTCGTGCCGCCTCGCTTGTGGGAGCCCGAGGAGAGACACGATTGAGAAGACGCATCTTGTAGCCGCCGTCGAAGAAATCATTGCCACTGAACCCCAGTTGTGCCGTCGCCATTGAATGAGGTAGAGAGGAAGAAAGTAACGTCGTTGCCGTTGTTGGAAGGGAGGTCGATCATCCTTGCCGCTGGAGCTTGTCGCTGGAAGAGACGAGGTGACGGCGATGGAAGTTGCCGCCGCTGTTCTGCCTCACTGAATGGCACTGAAAAATCACTGCTGCAGCCACTAGAGGACTCCCTTGCAGCTGCCAAATCCTATCCCACTCCAGTTTGGGTTCCGACCATGGTTCGTTTTTGTCGGGTTTTGTTCTTCCAAGTGTCAGAGCTGCTGCCATTGCTTTGTCTCCATGTTTCTCATTTGTTAAGTAAGTATATCTTTTTCGAAACCTTCACCGTTAGTGTATGTCTGCTCTGTTATGAATTTGATAAAGATTCTGAGATATTGGTAATGTAAGATCGAGTTCCGATTGTTGTGTGTCGCGCTTAGAGTTACGGTTGCTGCTACAGATAGTGGATAAAGCTGAAGTTACGATTGCTGCTGTCGCTGGCCGAGGAAAGAGTTTTTGACGCATTTTGGTTTTGCGAGTTTCGACTTGTGGTAGCGGCATTTTTATTAAACTCATTTTTATTCTTAAGAATTGTTATAAATCGATATTAATGAAAATAAATGTTTTTGGTGATTATGGAGTCTTATGAGTTGAACTGAGTTGTCTTGAATAAAGGTGATTACTTACTTGACTATGGCTATTTCTGAATATTGAGTTGGCATTGTGATTGTGAATGAAAGATTGATTTGAAAATCTAATTCGTATGTTTTATCAAAGATGATTTGGGAATTGGAAAATGACTTGATGTTAGAATTAGTTTGATTTTAGAAAATGATTTGAGATTTGTGAATGACTTGGGTTTGACACCGTTAGAAAGAATTTGAGAAAATGTCGGTTGACTTTGTTGAAAATGAATTGAGATTTGGAAAGGATTTTAATATTGAAAATGAGCTTAATTTATTGAAAAATGAATTTAAATTGAAAATGGTTTGAGATATTGAAATTGGTCTGATTTTGGAATTGAGTTGAAAGGAGTTTGAGAAATGGTTTGGTTGGGACCCGAAAGGTGGCAGAATCTAAGTTTTAGAGGAGATGATGCCCAAATTTTTATAAAATTGGAGATTTTGTTTGAAGTGCTTGTTAAAATACTTTGGATATTTTTAAAAGATTTTATAATTTGAAAAGGGTTATATTTTAAGTTTTACTTTATTTAGAAACGAATGAATTGGGATTGAGGAAGTGCAGAAATGATGATTTGTAAATGAATGAGACATGTGACCCCGGGTAAGAGGCAGTGGCGTTGTCTACTTGCTCCGGAAAAGAGATGAGGAATAAGAATGATGAAAATTGAGTTTGAATTATGAAATTGAATTTTAATCGAGATATACGTGACCGGTAAGATGAAGTGGTGTTATTCACTTGCTCCAGATAAGAGTTCTAGGCTTCGAGTAAGATGCAAGGCCGAGTTTTATTGCCGCTTGCTCCGGGTTGAGAACTGTAACACCACCTGGATAAGAAGCAGGGTGAAGTTGTCCCCTGCTCCGGGTACACGGGTAAGATGCAAGGGTTGCGGCGTTGTCCCACTTGCTCTGTGTTTGGTGTTTTTTCCAATGGTTAGCTACCAGGACAGGTCGGGTTGGCCGTATAACCAACAGATGAGCTCATTAGCCATAGGATAGGCATGTATCATGTCCATTTGTATGCTTTGTTTGGTTTTGAATTTGTTTTGGTTGGTCTAATTGTTAAACTGTTACTAACTGCTATTTGATCTATTTGCTGTAACTGTTATCTATACTTGTGTTTTTCATGTCTGTTTTATCTGTGTTTATTTCTGATGTGGTACTTTTGAGATTGAGTACTAATGATGAGATGATGATTGTGTTAATTGATTATGTGATAGGTTGAAGGCCGTGATTGGTTTCTGATTGAGATATTAGTAAAGTATGAAAAATCAAGCTGGTTCAGCATAGACTTAATGAACCTATGCTTGGAACATGTTACTTATTCATACCGTCTAGAAAACTGATTAAGATTTTCTTATAAGAAAAGAAAGGTTTTAGATTTCTGAAAAATTAAATATTGTTTCTTTAAAAAGGTTTTGAGTGATTAGCCGTTGGTTTTTTAAAAGATTCATAAGACAACGATAATCACAGAGTTTGAAAATAGTTTTCTTATTAAATATCTTCTTATGACAATTCTGAAACTTCGTTGTGAGACCGTATGGTTAGGTTCTCACCCCCTACAGCTTTACCTTTTCAGGAATCGGATAAAGGAGCATTATGAAGAGTTTTACTGCGTTTTGGTTCATATGATGTTGTATTAGTTAAATAATTTTTCTTCCCTCGTCTTTGTTATTATAATTTTGTAAGAGGGATAAAAGTTGTATGTTTTATATGTATATTACATTATAATCTATTATGTAAAGAGTCTTGTATATGAATCTATGCTTGTTTGTTTTTTTTAAGATAAAGTATTTATTTCCGGTTTTCAAAGAAATCAGCGATACGGTGTCGAGTCAAAGACTCCTATTTTAATGTTAAGTATATAAAGTAGTCATAATACTTCTTGCTATCAGAGTGGCGCAGCCAGGAGCTTGACATTCTGATAGTGAGGGTGTTACATTATGGTATCAGAGCAGTCCTTCCTATAGAGCCCGAGGAATGGACTGATTGTGCTTCATTGCATACTTTGAGTGTTTGTCATGTTATAGGTCTTATTCGGATGACGAGAAATAGAGCTTTATGCACATGACTGTCTATTGATTAATGTTGTTAGCTTATCGTTACATAACTGCTGATGTTAAGTCTGGCCAACTTAATGTTGATGGTTTATGTGTACGAAAAAGTTAACGGGTTATCATAGGCAAAATAGAAGTAATAGGAGCACATATCACGAGGTTTGGGAAACTTTAGAGGTTACATTTCACAAGTTAATACCATTTTAAAGTGTAATCTTTATTTATGTCACGTGATTTGGTATGTCTTTCCTTTTATCGTTCGCATTAGAATTCTCTGCTTCGAATTTCTTCCTTAAGACATGATTTGATAATCTTTCTGTCATTCTCCATTGTTTATATATATCTTTGGTCGATTGTAAATAATCATCCTTGCAATTCCTTATATTTCTCTTTATGAATCTTATACCCTTTGATTCAAGTTTGAATTTTTTTCAGTATAAGGAATGATCTTTAAACTTTTGAAAATATTGTCATTGACCTGAGATGTCTTTATTTGTGGACTTTGTATTTTAATTCAGTTGGAACTTGTTTCCATCAATATATCATCTTTTCTTTTATTCTTTCTATAAAAATTTTCTGATTTAGATTCTTTCTTAAAGCACGATTTGACTCTTTAGTTTCATATTCTACATCATATGCGTATTCTGCTTTAATCATACTCTTAGCTATCTTGTAGATTCTTGACATCACAGATTTCGATTTTGCCTTTCTCTACATGGGAAACATAATCCCTCGATAAGCTCCGAACTCATTTTGCTAAACATATCTTATGGCATTCTTTCAAAATTTTGTTGGGATCTTTTTGAAGAAGTTTTGATTGATTCGTCCTTTGCTTGATTTTAGGTTTAATTACTCTGCAAGTCCCTATAGTTTCACCGAATTTTCAATTAGGTACCCATACTTTTTTTTCTTTTTAATTGAGTCCATATATGTTAATTTTTTTAATTTAGTCCCTACTGTCACAAAGCTGTTTAAAATAACATAATATTTTGTTAAAAAATCGAATATTCTTATAATTGGATTAAAATAATTAATTAAGATCTCCTCCATTTTTTTAAAATACCAATAATACCCTTTGCATTTTGTCCCCAAATTAAAAAACCCTAACCAGCCCTAAGTTAGTTTCTTAAGATCCGAATTGAGTTTCTCCTCCGTCGCACTCTGCTGCCGTCTTCCGTGGCGTCGTCCTTGTCCATTGCTGGGTGGGCGTCGTCCGTCTACGTCGTCCACGAGTCCACGGTCCACGAGTGCTCTGCTTCGCTCGTCTGCCTTGCCCATTTCATCGCCTCGCCTTGTCTCACCGCGGCTCACCTCGAATCACAGCTGTTAAACTCCATCTTGCTTCCTGGATTGGCTCTGCAACAACGTGTGGCTACTAAGACAGAAGAAAAAAGATTAGAGTTGCTATTTCTTCAATGGAGTGAGCATCATAAAAGACTAAGCGATTTTATAAAGTTATTTTTTATTTTTAGATATTTTATGACAAATCTTGAAGTAACACTAACCATTAAAGACGTGAAGCTTCTCATGACAAATCTTTTTTGTTACTTCATGCCTTAATATCTGATTTCATATCATGTTATGTGATGCTTTGCACCCACAATTTGAGCTAGGATTAGTGGATTACTCATTGATTCCTTTATTGGGTCTGGTATGCAAGCTTCAATTAGTTTTTCTTAACCACGTTTGCTGGTTTTATGGAGTAGGAAAGAGGCAAAATCTTTGTAGTAATGAGTAATGTGTGTTACTGCTTGAATTCTTCTCTTCATTTAATGTATTCTTCTTTCATAAAAAGTAAATAAATAAATAAGACAAATAAAAAAGAACTTTTAATACTAGAAGCAGCATATATTAGTTTGAGTTATATATTAGTTTTGTTAAGTTTATAATAGTTATTTAAACTCATTGCTGCACTGACTGGTATCCCTACATCAATTCTCTGGTATGAGTTTAATAGTGGATCCATTGCACATATTTTGCAGTTTCTTCAAAGCAGTGGTGCTGATATTTTGAATTAAAGACAGGATACCAAATATGTAAAATTCTTGATTCTTGCATTGAGTTTAGTTTTAGAGCTTCATAAAGCAAAGGAAAGAGCTGTTGAATATGGTAATAAAGCCAGAACTGATGTAGCAAATGCCTTTTCTGGAATAGTTGATAGTCTTAGTCTAATAGTTGATGGTCTTAGTTTATGTGAAAAATCGGTGACTGTTTTGTACCTGCTGTGCTGAGCATTTTTTGTGAGAATTCACATTTCAAAGATATGCTCACGAAAAGTGAATTAAGGGGAAGAAGAGAAATGATTTATCCTCCTAATGATTCCTTTTAAGCATCTTAACTAAATGATAGAAGAATCTATTGGCTTTTAAAGTTTTCAAAACATTGAAATCATATACTTCTTATTTCATTTAGCATTTAGAAAGGAATTAAAAGTTGGTAACCCAGGAATGGAAAAGGTAGGTACATGGATATTTTCTTTTTCCTCACCCACCTTTGTTTTTTATGGTTTACTTATATTTTTCCAATTTCATGGTCCTCCTATTATTCCAAATTATACATCATGCGACAAAAACTAACTTGTATTGCTGCTTGTTTAGGATTCTTCTTTACAACATCAGGAGGTTTGAGCAGTTTTGAGCATCCACTTAATGAGGTGAAGCCTGTCCCAAGAGTTGACAGTTCTGGTCAGATGTGTGGTGCAAATTTCAAGGTGGACGAGGCTAAAAAGGAATCAATTAGCATGTCAAAGGTTGAGAGTGCTACTAATTGTTCGAATAATATCTAAATATGAATTCTTTTTGAACTAAGGCTTTTATTATATGCTAGACTCGGTTGAATTTTCATGTTCTAGTACTCAAAAATATATTGATGCTAGAGCCAAATCATATAATTGTCAAGCCTATACCAAACTTAGCTAGAGATGGTCTTGGAGCTGCATTTCTTTCTTTTATATTAAGCCAAATGTAAAATATTACATGATGATAATGAATAATTGAATAATAGAAATTGAATTTTATATATACTTATTACTACTATTTCTGTTTTATTCTATCCATTCTTTTTTTTTATGTTCTTAAGATAAGGTATTTTAAAATAAAAAAAGAAAAGAAAAGGTATTTTTGGTACAATTTGTATATAAATAAGCAAAAGAATGATAGTGACAAAATAAAAGGGATTATGAGAATATTTTTCATGCCATAGAATCATTGAATAGGGATTATAAGAATATATTTCATTGAATATTTATAGTTTTACTAAATTTTCAATTAGGTCCCTATACTTTTTTTCTTTTTAATTAGGTCCCTAAGGGTATACAAGTAATGTTAACAGGGACTAAATTGAAAAAAAAAGAATAATGTATAAGGACCTAATTGAAAAGAAAAAAATATAGGGACCTAATTGAAAATTTGGTAAAACTATAGGGACCTGCAGAGTAATTAAACCATACTCTTAGCTAAAACCATACGTTTAATTTAGTGGGAACTTGTTTAATTCGGTAAAACCATACGTTTAATTCAGTCGGAACTTGTTTCCATCAATATATCATCTTTTCTTTTATTCTTTCTATTAAAATTTTTTGAATTAGATTCTTTCTTAAAGTACGATTTGACTCTTTAGTTTCATATTCTACATCATATGTGTATTCTGCTTTAACCATACTCTTAGCTATCTTGTAGATTCTTGACATCACGGATTTCGATTTTACGTTTCTCTACATGGGAACATAATCCCTCGATAAACTCCAAACTCGTTTTGCTACAACATATCTTATGGCATTCTTTCAAAATTTTGTTGGGATCTTTTTGAAGAAGTTTTGATTGATTCATCCTTTGCTTGATTTTATCCACAACCAATTTTTAAAATTTTTTTATGAAAATTGTTTTTCTACTTTGACATGCACTTCCTTACATGAACTTTAAAATTTTGTTATATGGTTTAAACCTATATGTTTGTAATGTACGCCTATTCTTTTACTGATTTATAGAAATTTTACTTTTGATTCTTTATTTATATGCAACTGGATGCTTACCAATTTTGTTGCCATTTTTATGCATGTCTTTGTTTGATTATATACCTAAATGTACTCTGGGATTCTTGAAGGAAGATTTTGTTTTTATTCTAAATGACATTCATTTTACAAACTTCGTTTAACTTATTTTAATCTGAATATGTTTCGAAGTAACGCAAATATCTTTACTTTTGTTAATTCCTTTAAATGTTTATTTCATACCTTCTCTTTTTAATGTAATATGATTTTCCTCTTAAGTTATCTATTTCTTGTGGTCTCTTTCTGAATGTTCTTATTTCAGATTCTTCTCAAAGAAAATTTTGATTCAATTTTTCTCTTATTTGACTGTATCTACAACTATTCCTTTAAATTTTAATAAAATCGTTTTAAATTCACCATACGCTTTGAAAGCTTCCTTATGTAATTCAAAACCTGCCTGTTTGTAATGCATCTCCTATTCCTTTTTGGGCGAAACTTTATCTCAGGTTTTCTTCTCAAAATGAAACTTAATTTCCTCCCAACCAAATTGTATTTTTTATGCATATTTTTGTTTGGTTATGCAACTAAATGCCTTTTAAAATATCAGAGAAAAATGTTTTGCTTTCAGCCAAATTAGTTTTTATTTTCAAATGTTGCATAATCTATTTGAACTTGAACTTGTTCTAAAACAACGCAACATTTATATTTTTACTATTATTTTGTAAAATGTTTGTTGCGTACTTTCTTTCGAAATGTTAAATGACTTCCTTAAAGTTTTCATTCTTCATGAACAATGTATTCGAAGGCGTTTCTAATCATACTTTTAAAACTTTGCGAACATTATCATTAGCTTTAGTTATTTTTCTCCTACGATCTCATACTTCTTTGACTCGATTTAATTTTATTACAAACTGCTGTATTGTTTTCTTCTTAAACTTGTGATTTGATTTTCGTCCCAACATCCTTCATTGCTTGTATATCATTATTTATTTGTGATCTCAATAGTTCCTCAAATCCTTGTGAGTGCTGTCCTTATCACTTGTCCTTCTTTTCTGAGATCTTGTATCCTTCTGAGTGAATTCTAGATTTGTTTTAATATCACGTGCGACCTTTAGGTATAGCAAGCAATATGTTAGTTCTTTACGACGAGTTTCGTGAATGCGGAATGTAAAGCTTGCGAGAGCGCGACGTCACGGGATGTTGTGAAGCATTGCTTCACGCGAAAAAGTTTGGTTGATATTAGACTTGTGACCGGTAGTGAGTTTGCGAAGTGATTGATGAGGTTGAGAATTTTTAGATGTTTTGATCGAAAGAGTATGCGTGTCGGAAGTTTAGTGCATAAAATTAAAATTCTGTAAATTAAAGATTTTTGTTGGTTCTGCAGAATTCGCGTACACGACCACCTGCATGCGACGCGACTAATCCTTCTGGGTTTGGCATCTCGCGTACGCGAGCATTGATTTTGAGGGGTTGCGTACGCGACCACCTACGCAAAATGTGACCAACCCTTTCAGGTTTGGTATCTCGTGTACGCGAGAAAGGTGCTTGCGTATGCAAGCAAGGTAAACAAGCCCTTGCGTACGCAAGCAAAGTGCTGGCGTGCACGACGCCCCTATTTTCAGCAACATGAATTTATGTGTTTTAAAACCTGACTTTAAACCTCTAGACCTCTATTTTCACTCTTTTAGCCGTTAAACCTTAGTTGTATGTTGTGTGATGAGAAGAAGGTAGGGAGGAGTAGTAACTTGGAGATGAAGAAAGTTTGAGAGGAGGTGAATTATGAATAAGAAGTGTGTAAATGTGATATGTATATGATGAATCTGTTCTTAGTGAATGATTTTGAATGAGTATGAATGGATATTAATGAATTATTTATAAGGAATTGGAAAATGAAATTGTTTTTAGCTTGACCTGTCAAGGTTCGTGGTGGTGTACCGCCCACATGTTTTTAAAAGAGAATGTTGTATGGGGTTTGTGGTGGTTTACTGCCCACATGTTTTTGAAAGAGAATGTTATGTAGGGTTCATGGTGGTTTACCGCCCACGTGTGTGTTATTTTTCTAATTGAAGATCTTGCGAGGTTTGTGGTGGTGTACCGCTCGCAATGGTGGGGTTCATGGTAGTGTACAGCCCACCAAATGGGATTCGTGGTGGTGTACCGCCCACCTGTTTTCAACAGGACAATATCCGGGTTAGTTACCGAGCGTGTCGGATTCTGGCAAAGTAACCGACACATGAGCTCATGGCCAGTAGGAAAGGCATGCATCATGTGCATTTGAGTGACTTGTTTGGTTTTATATTCTTGGGTTTGTGTAGTTGATATTCATGCTTAACTGCTATATATTATGTTTGCCGTAATTGTAAACTACTTGTGTTTTTCTTGTATGTTTTGTTTGTTTGTTTGTGCTTTGGTGTTTCAGAGAATTGGAGGAAAGGCGGTGAATTTAGGGACTTAAGTTAGAAATTGAGATAGAATCTAGAATCCTTAGATAACTCACCTTGTTTATGGTTTCACTACAAAAAATGGAACATTTGCAACAAAAATTTTGTAACAAATTTAAAATTGTTACATAATAATGATATTTTGTAACAATAACATAATTTGTTACAAAATATTTTGTTATTTTGTAACGATTTGATTTTTTTGTTACAAATTATATTGGCTTTTGTAACGAAACAATATTTTGTTGCAAAATTTTATAATATTTTGTAACAAAAGATGAAGTTGTTGCAAAAGTTCAAAATATTTTGTAACAAAATATCCATTTGTTTCAAAAACTCTAAATATTTTGTAATAAAAAATTAATTTGTCACGAAATTCAATATTATTTCTAACAAATTATTTGTTTGTGAAAAAATACAAAATTTTTTGTAATTAAAAAATTTATTTTAAAATATTTAAATCTTTAAGATAATTTTATTTTGTTTTAAAAATGTAATATTTTAAAATATTATTTGTATTAATTAATTACTTTTTATAAAAAATTCAAGATTAAATGATTAATAGTTATGTACAATTTTTATTTTAATCAGTTATTTTATACAAATTGAAATTAAAATTGTGATAGAAAAATAATGAAAGATCATATAATTAAATTTAAAAATAATTGACATTTCAGATTTTAACCATATTTTATAAAATGTGATTAGTATGTTCATTTTGTAATTTAATTAAAAATAATTACTTGAGCTCATCAATAGATTGATGTATAGAATCTTATGCGTTTCGAAAGTAATCTTTATAATATTATATTTAAATCTCAAATTGTTATTCTATCTCAAATATTTTATAAAATTATTATATTACTCATATAAATTTTACCCTAACTCTAAATTACCAAATAAAAACCTAATTCTAACCTAATTTCACACATCAACATCATTCATACACTTAGAAAAAAGGAAAACAGAAGGGAAAAGGGGGGGGGGACGGGGAAGAGGAGAAATCAAGAGGGGAAGATGGAGAGCTCGAGAGTCAGGGAGTAAGGGAAGGGGTGGAAGACACTGCGATGATTAAGGAGGCTTCAACTTCTTCATCCTCATGCATCCGTCGCTACCACCATCATCAACCGAAGCTACTGTGCATGGAAAGAAGGGGAGACCGCGCCCAGTCGTCACCACCGCACCGTGTCCTGCTGCTGCCGCCATCGCGCCTGGGTGTTGCCGTCAAACTCGCAGCTACTGTCCCCATGGAGACTGTCACCATCATCTCTGAAGTCGCGTCGTCGGTTAGGGCAGGCAGAGGGGGAAATACGAACAACCAGAAATAGGAGAAGAAGAATACTGGTGGGTGTTTTTTTAGCTATCACCGCCGAAGGAAGCTCTGCCACAGTTGTCTCCTCCGTCATTACCACGATCGCCGTTCCGATTCACATTCTCAAAACCGTAACCACTTTCACCCTTATTCTGTTTTAAACTTTGTTTCTCTGCTATGTTCCTGTTTTACTCATGGTAGCATATACCTCTAATTTAGTTCAGTTCCTTTGCTTCACCTGTTTCTCTACTACAATCATTTAGAATACTGGCATTGATTCTATTACGAATATGTTAGAGTTGCTGTTGGTGAGTCCAATGCTACTACTTTAATTCTGGATTGATCTTTTCCTTGAGTACAATCTATTTACACATTTTACTGTCACTGCTATGCCTGTTCTGAGTCGATTATGATATATACCTTGCTTCTAATTCCCATCCAATTTGGATCCCCTGTTTTGCTGCAACCATGGTTACTATTGTGAGAGCTAACACAGTTGTTGTCCTGATTATGTTAAAACGTAAGGCTACTGCTATCTCGGTTGAACTTGTTGAGTGGGTTGTAGTGGTCTAGCCAGCTGTCTAGCCGTAATTTCGCCTCTGGTTTCTTTTAATTGCGACATCGAGGTAAGGGTTTAACTTAAACGATTTTAATTTAAGGATTCCCACAAAGTTTATTGAGTAATTGCAAATAGTTTTAATTGTTGTGAATAATTGATTAGCTATATGGATGTTGAATATGATTGAGCTTGTTGATTTTATGAGATTGATTGGTTATGTGTGAATTGTGAATTGTTGATAAATGATTGATAAGAGTGCTGAATCTTGATGTTATTGGTTGATTGCTGTTGAGCTGGTTATTAGATATATTATAATGGTGGTGGGCTTGGTTGGTGTTTGTTTGAAATTGATTTTGAGAGGAACTGAAGGTTGAATTTTGAAATATTAAACTTTCGTAGGAAGCCTGATTTTTTGAGATAAACGGTAATTTTGAAAAGCAAACCAGTGATTCGACAATGATTGAAATAATGAGACTAAAAGTTAAAGTGAATTACAATGAGTATAGTTGCTAAGATTTAAATTTTAAAGGTTTCGTATTACTGGAGAATTAGTTATGATTCAAAGTTAAATTGTGAAATCTGATTTTCTGCATTACTTTTAAACGAACCCAGAAACTTTGAAAAGTTATAACTAATTCTGTAATTATCAGAATTATATGGGACTAAGTCTGGATTAAAATTGGGAATGTATAGAGCTGGACTGGAAAATTTGAGGCATTTTCGTTAAATACACAATTTATGGTGAATTTTTAAAGTTAGGTCGATAAATCTGTCCTACAACAGAAAAGTTCAAATAGGACAGCAACTTGTTTGTCTTGCTGCGATTCTTACAAGCTGATTTTTTGAGCGAAACTAATTTTGTTTTAAAAATTGATTAACTTGGTTCATTTCTCTAAAACTTCAGAATTTTAGGAGTTAAGAATTGGGAGTTATGAATTTTTGAAAGTTAATGATTAAAGCTGGAAAGAATCAGCTTTCAGCAAGTTATGCATCAACTTCCAATGCTTGTAACTCTTTGAATTGAAATGCAATTGGGTTGCAATCAAGACACACTTATTGCTAGATAAGTTAGGAGTCATTTGGTTCAATAGATAAAATTATATGATTTTTGAAATAAGTTTTTTGGACAAAAATTATGTAAAAATTAATAAATTTGTACATTCTTGTTTTAATTGTAGTATGAAGTTAAAAACCCTAGTAGTTCATCATAAATTTTTAGTTATATGATAATTTTTATATGAATTTACTAAATGATTACATTTTCTAGGCTTTTTATTGTGGCACTCTATTATAGTAGCAACTTGTAAAATTCGTATAAAGTTTCATATTATCCTAATTGAGTTGGAACCAAATCTGGTGTAAGAATGTGACCCATAGAGCATCTTCACTAGAGTTTGAAACATAAGAAGCACTCTGTGAATTTTAAAAAATTTTGAGAAGTAGGGTTGTACTTTGAAACATTATTGATTTGATTTGAATTTAAGTTAGTGTTTTTTGGTTGGTGATCTTTTTAGATGTGTCGCATTTGTGTGGCACTTATTAGAAGTTTCTCCATTTGATGAACATGATGGAGTTTATAATTCCTTGTTCATATATGATGGCACTTGTATGAACATGATGGTGTGTGGCACTTGTGTGGCACTTATTACATTTTGGATATTTATAATTCTTTGTTTTTATTGTCCTATGTATCTATATAATTCATTAGGGTTCTTCAATGTGTCTTGTTAGTTTGTACTTTAAAGTTTATATGTTGAAGATTTATAAAATAATCTTAATTAAATGAAAGATATTTTAACTATTTATGTTATTATATATTATATAAATATTGACTTGTTGAGTAAATTAGTTAATGTATTAATTAATTAAAAAATATAATTTGACAAATTATGTGTCTAATTTGTTTTAAAAAATTTATTACAAAATAAATAGTGTTTTGTAACTAAAGAAAAAAAATGTTACAAAATCAAGTTATATTTTATAACAAAATTTTATGATAGAAAAAACATATTGTCACCAAAAATAGTTTGAAGATCAAAATTTGTTATCACTTTTATTACGATTTTTGGTTTTTTGCATCAAAAAAATTTGTTACAAAATATTACTTTGAATTGTAACAATTTTATTTTTTGTTACAAAAATTTTTTGTAACGGGACATATTGCAACGGCCCCTTTTTTTGTTATAAAATCCTTTTGTTTCAAAATTTCAATTTTTTTGTAACAATTCTTTTTGTTACAAATATTGCTTTTTCTTGTAGTGTTTTTAAAAGTTAGTTTTAAGTTTGAATCTATTGTTGGAAGTTCTAGGATCGCCTTCGACTCTCTCAGGACCTGAGGCACCTCGCCAAGACATACTGGGAGTTTCTGAAAGCGAAGAACTTTTGTGTTTTGGGGCTTTATTTTGGTTTATGAAGTATATATAGATACCCTTATATCTCCATTGTATTTGTATATTATGTTTTATCCCTCTTAAAGGTCGATACCGAGAAACATGTTATATAAATTGTATGTTGGACATTTTGGGTTTATATATATATGCTTTGGCCGGTTCTACTTTTGTGAGTCGAGTTAGAAGTTTTGTTACCTGTATCTTGGAACTCTTTTGTATATATCCATGCTTAGTATATTAGTATCCTGTTTCGTTACGTTAACGTTCACGTGAGTGCTGCACTTTTCCATAATAAAGGCTCCTAGATAAAAATATCCTTACTAATATATAAATATATTTTTACTTTTAGAGGTCGTCACGCCTTACCACCTCAGTCTTACATTCTAAGTGTAAAATTTTGTGTGGTAAGATGTTATATGTTGCTACATGGCTGACACATCAACACATTACCCGCGTATTGAGCAATACGTTATCTGCGTGTTAGACTTCGTTTTTGACACCTTCACAACTGTGTAAAATACCCCAAACACCAATATTTAAGCAAAATACTATTTTTTTTCCATATCTAAAATAATGTTTGAATTTTTAAAAGTTAGATTAAAAATAGTAATAAACCTATAATATTAATATATAGAAAGTATTAATTAAACAAAACAAAACACTAAATTACTCGCATACCACCTAACAATTTGTCGATAATACTAGTACAGCCACACAGGCTCATGAGAAAGCATATGAACATGGCACCCAAAAAAATTGGGGGTTGTGTCCGTACAGACAGCTTTGTGATGGAAGAGTGGATGACGTGGAGCAATGTGTGCCAAATGATACGAAATTTGAGTTGCTGGAACAGTTCCCAATAAAGATGCTGTCCACGTGGTGTCACTGTTCCCCTGTGCTTCCAAATTAAGCTAAAGTACAAAACCCAACTACGTCAATAAAACTCTCCATGTGTTGTCCGCAAAAATCCAACCATATCCCAAACTCAAAATCTCATTCAATATTTATTTGATTTCTTGCCCCTCTCGTATATTATATATTTATATGTCTATTCTAATTTTTAAATTTCGTATCAGTACTCTGTAACTAAATCACAAAAGTCTTGTATATAGAGCATGGCAACCTGCTGTGACTTCAATAAATAGAATAATGTTTCGAAAGCAAAGTACCTTTTAACTTGTATTACCGCGTATATCTTCTTCTTCTTCTTCTTTTTCCTCTTGTTTTAAAGAACTGATATCAAAATTTTACATATTCTAATTAAAATTTAGAATAAACCATAATGCTTCTAGAAGATTTAAATAAAAAATATTTTAAAGAAATTTAAAAGTGTAACAAAATAATATATATATATATATTCACAAAAATAACAGAATTAAAAAAATGAATATTTTCATTTATCCTTAAAAATTAGTGAAGCCAAATGAGTATTCTTTTGTGAAAGAAAAAAATTAAAAAAAAAGAGGTCCAAAGATCAATTTATATTCTAATTTTTTGCATGTACTTTTTAATGGTTATTTAAATATTTTTAGAAAATTTGGGTCAAATATAAAAGTTGTTTGTCAAATATAAAAACTATATCATTCATATAAAAAAAAATTATTGGCTATTTTGTCACATTTAAAATTTTCTTAAGAGAGAACTTTGTTGTTTTGAGATTTTAGAACTATTTTTATTAATATTTCTAAAATTTAATTGTTATATTTTATACGTACATCTAATTATTCATCATACATCAATCTAATAATTACTATATGAGCGAGATTCAATTTCTTTTCCATTCCAAATCTATTAATTACATACGTGAAGAAAAATCGACCAAGCTTCTCCTTACATTTATCTTTTTTATTAGGCTTTTACAATTTAATTTATTTGGTTACTCTAAAATGTTGCTAATGGCAATGACTTAGAGAGCACTTTTTATTAAGATGATCCACAATTATAATGGTCCTTTTGGAAACGTAACAGGTCAACAAAATAATAAAACCCTGCAACTTGTGTTTTTATATTTTGTTTTAGTTAAAGTTTGTATTATATTTATATCTTGCTCTTTTTTACTGAGTTTGTATTTTACCTATAAAAAAATATTGAGTTTTATTTCCAGGTACCATGATGCATTGTGTTGTCTAATTGTTGATCTCCTAAAAGACGCAGCCAGCACCATAGAAAGAGCATTCAATTTTTCTCCTTACAATTTTGCAATAATAACCAATTTAATTGGGTGTGACTCGTCAAAACAGTTCTCGGGTACTTCTCCAACATTCAATTAATGTTAATAGCTTATTTCTTCCTACCATGGCTAATTGCAGTCTTGCTTTCTAACTTTGACATGAAGATACGTCCTGGCCAGCAAAAAAGTTACTGTGTAATTATAAATGTAATAAATGTTAAATATAAATATAATAAATTTATAATTATAAATGTTACATGCATATATAAAGTTATTCTTTAGCCATATCAAATTTTTAATATTGTCATTATCTTTTTCTTTTGTTATTGAGTCTATGTTTTTTTTTGGATTAATGATTAAATTAGTTTTGAAAAAATATATTATTTTCTAAATTCGTTTTTAAAATATTTTATTAATTAAATTAATTTTTTAAAGATTATAAATTAAATATGTTTATCCTTTTGTCACTTCATTAACAATTTTTTTAACAATTGATAATATAAATGTTGATTGACAGCATACATAATATCTAGTATATCTAATTAAACGTTGATTAAATATATCTATGAAAATCTATCAATTTAACACATTTTTCTTATTACATAAATCCTAATTCTAATATACTCTAAAAACTAAGTTGATAATTTTTAATAAATTTATTTGAGCAGTGTCTAATTAGACATATCAGGTATCATGTATGCTACCAGTTAACATTTCACATCATCAATTATTAACAAAAATGATTAAAGAAATAGCAAATAGACAAACATAGTTAATTTATAATCTTTAAAAGACTAATTTAATTAATAAAATCTTTAATGACAAATTTAAAAAATAATTCATCTTTTAAGTATTAATTTAGCTATTAACCTTTTTTTTTCTCCTTTTCATATTCATTGTGTTTTCTTTCTCAACATTTATTTTCTTATTCTTAACATATTTACTTTTTTATATTTTGTATTTATATTGAATTTGTGTTTTTTTTTAATTCAGCATTTTGTTATTTAGATTTTTTTTACAGTCCAGCCACATATCTAAGTATTTTTGGCAACGAAGTCCAACAATAAGTTGGCACAAATTCAACAAAAATCACTTTCATCACACCAGCGTATACACACTCGCGTTTCAATAACGCAAAACATATTCTTCTCCTCCTCCTCCTCCTCATCCTCCTTCTCCTCCTTCTCCTCCTCCTTCACTTTCGCTGTCGTCATCACCAACAATACCAATATTTTGCTAACATCTTTATTGGTTCTAATTTTTCTGGTGCCATCATTAAATAATTTTGGTTCAGTTTTTAGTTTATATCGGTTTATTTGTGAATTAATTGACTTTCACTTCATGATGCTAATAAGTATTGACCAAATTTTTTATTCCTTAAGTAATTTTGGTTTATTTCTTAGTTTAATTGAGATTCATTTGAATCCATAACTAAATTGTATATGTTTTTGTTGATGATTGAGTCTTTTTGACTGCTTGTTCAAAATTGAACTAATTTTGGTTTATTTGCGTGTTAATTGAGGTTCGCCTGATGCTGCTGATAAGTATTGACCAAATTTTTTATTCCTTAAGTAATTTCGGTTCATTTTTTAGTTTATTTGAGGTTCATTTGGATCCAGAAATAAATTCGATGTGTTTGTATTAATTGAGGTTCACTTGATGCTGCTGATAAGTATTGACCAAATCTTTTAGTAAAGAAGAATGAAATTATTCATTATCACTTTATTCAATTGTATTAGATTTCACTCTATTCCATTTAATTAGTTCAGATTTGAACAAACAGTAAAAAAAACTCAATCATCAATAAAAACACATCAAATTCATTTTTGGATCCAAATGAATCTCAATTAAACTAAGAAATGAACCGAAATTACTTAAAGAATAAAAAATTTGGTCAATATTTATCAACAGTATCAAGTGAACCTCAATTAGCACACAAATAAACCGAAATTAGTTCAGATTTGAACAAACAGTCAAAAAAACTCAATCATTAACAAAAACACATCAAATTCATTTTTAGATTCAAATGAACCTCAATTAAACTAAGAAATAAAATGAAATTACTTAAGAAATAAAGAAATTGGTCAATACTTATCAATAGCATCAAGTGAATCTCAATGAAAACACAAATGAATCGAAATAAATTAAAAAATGAATCGAAATTATTTAATGATGGCAGCAGAGATAATCAGAATTAATAAAGATATTTGTAAAACGTTGGTGTTATTGGTGATGACGATAACAAAAAAGGAAAAGAAAAAGAAGAAGATGCAACACTGGAGAAGAAAAGGAAAAGAAGAAGAACCTGCGTGTATGAATGTGAAAAAAGAAGGAGGAGGAGGAGAAGAAGGAAAGAAGAAGAACCTGCATGCGCGAATTTAAAAGAACCTGCGTGCGCAAATTTAAAAGAAAGAAAGAAAGAAAGAAAGAAAGAAAGAAGCAGAGAAGGAGAAGGAAACAAAGAAGGAGAAGGAAAAGGAGAAAGAGAAGGAGGCGTGTGATTTGAAAAGTTGTTATAGTAACTTGGTTAGACTTGGTTAAGTATTTTGCTTGGATGTAGAGCTTTATTATTTTCTTATTAGTTTAATATTGATGGTAATTAATTATAGTAGGAGTATATAACATAAGGTTAACCATAAAACATTATTTTTTTCTTGTTTTCATTCATTTGAAATTTTCAAAATGAGAAGAACTAATTTTTCTCCCTCTCTCAGCTTTCACTCTTCCTCTCTCTCTTCTGGTTCATCAAACCATTAACATCACAACTTGAATAATTTACGACATGAGATTTTTTTCATGGTGCAGTGAGCGTGGAGAGAGCAACCAAATTGTGAATCGAATTAAAAAGTTGTGAATTGACAATAATTGCCAATGACACTATTTTCTTTCTTTCCCTTATTTTTCCTTCAACATCTTTTTTTCCCTTTCTTATTTCTTTTTTCAAACTCATCCAATAGAGTTTGATGAGAGGCTATTTCACAAGATTCTTTCTTAGTGAATATAGATGTTCTTATCAACAAGTTAGAAGGAAGAAGAATACATGTATGATTCATTGATTTCTCAAAATGGCGGACATAGTAAACAGATCCTTGAGTAGTGGCTTTAACAACAGAGCAATGCCAATCTCTTCCATTAACTCACGAATCTTCAATCTCAAATCTCGAAGAGGTTACAAGTCTGATTCAAGATCAATCAAACCTTTATTTTCTCCACCCTAGAAAAATTTAGGTAGTAGAGATCGTGGAGCTACAATTAATCACGTGATCACTAAAGAGCATGATGATATACTCAGTGACAAACAATCTCAGCTCAATTGTCTCTAAGGCTGCGTTTGTTTCTGAGAATAGGACAGGACAAGACATTGAGAACAAGACATAAAGGACAAAGACACAAAATTTTGTTTTCTTATATTCTATTTAGTGATAAACTATAACAAATTATGAAAATCTAATTTATTCTTATTTTTTTTCATTAAAAAAATTGAGATGAAAGATATAATAATAAAAAAATATAATTAAAAAAATTAACAAGAATAATGAAAGAAAAAATGAAAAATAAGTTGTGTCCTTTGTTAGCGTCCCCGTGTCCTTCCTGTCATGATGAACACAAAATACAGTATCTCTGAACACATTGTCTCTGTCCATGTCTCCTCTGTCAAACACGATTTTGTGTCTCTGTGTTCCTGTCTCTGTAAACAAACGCAGCCTTAAGAGAATACTGGAACATCAAAATCTGAGTTTACTCCAGAACAAAGATTTGCCTTGTTAGAGTTGATCAAAGACAAAAGTGTGCAGCAACAACCTCGTAATAATGCAAACCAAAATTTGACTAATTTCATTTAGACCTCCACCTAGGTAAAACCATTACATTACATTTTAATACAAGAATTATGAGTATTAGCACTACAAAATCTACACTATGGGTCATTGACTCCGATATAACAGATCATATGACTTTCAACTTAAAAGATTTTGCAAGCTTTTAAAATATTGCTCCAATCAATGTGATATTACCAAATGGAACCAAAACTGTCAGCACTATCATTAACATAATTACATTCTCTAAACACTTTTTTCTCAAAAATATTTTGTACATTTTCTCTTTTGATTTCAAACCGATATCTATGTCAAAATTAACCTCAAACTTATATTGCCAACTCTTAGTCGATAATAAGTGTTGTGAGATATAAAATTAATCCACATCGAAAATTGTTGGCATTGTTAACTGTAGAGAAAGGTTATATACAATGAGTAGAGAACCAGTATTCTTACTTTCTTCCTCCTTCAACAAAGAAGTTTCATTGGCGACAACTATAACTACTACTTATCCCACAACAATTTCACACACTAAGCACAACAACATTTTGCATTTTATTTTAAAACTTGTATATTTTCTAAAATTTATCTGTACATTATAAAAAAAAATTTATATAATTTTTTTATTTCTATTATTAAAAAAAATATTTTTAAAGACTTAGTTAAAACTTAATTACACAACATTTATATGTCACAAATTATTGGCAAGGAGGGTGTCGTTTAGTGACTATTTCATTATGAATAATGAGTATTCAGGTAGCTGGTTATAACTCTTAGTTACAAATCCAACTTGCAAAATGATCACAATTCTAATTTAAAACCATTATTACACCATAACTGTGAGGATGAGGGAAGCTTGTACTTTATAGTTAATAATCTGAATCTTGAGACTCTTGTGCACATGCATACATGTCCCACAAATTTCCAAAGGGGTGGTTGCCATTAAATTTTGCCTCAGACTTTGAAACCATCCATCTCCTGAATCCTTTGAAAGCTAAAGCACTCTCTGCTAACTTCCTAATTTTCTTCTTTTATCATATGCTTCATTGCTTCTTTATTATTTCATTTTCCACTTTGGACTATTTGGAATAAATAATAATTCGGAATGTGGTTAAATAATGGAAATAATATATTCTTCTTTAACCAAGTGTTGAGAGCTTTATTTTTGTCTAGAATTTAAAAAACTTGAAATTTTGCGTCAAATAATCGGCAATGCTAGTATGCTTCGAATAATGTAAGACTGCAACGATCTACTAAATAAAAAAAAAAGAGTGCAACACTTCTTGAATTTTAAAATTTTAAATACTATATTCTAAATTTTAAATTTTAAATTCTAATTTTAAATTACTAACATAAAATAAAACAAATAAAAAACTAAAATTTATTTAATTAACAAAGAATAATATATTATTTTTTAATTAATAAAAAATATTTAAAGATTAACCCAAATAGTCTAACCATAAAAAAATATAAAATCGTGTGGGGCTCTAGTACGTACAAGAGAAGAAGCAATAATTATTATTATATATTAGCGAAATCACCAAACATATGAATGTCGATGTATTTGATTAAGTTATCATTCAAAGTACCTGATGATATTGGAGCCTTTTTGCTTTCATATGTTAATTTTCTCAATGAAGACAAGATTTTGACTTTGCGGACACAATTCCAGGTTTATTATCATACATGAATCTGTAATCAACCTCACTAGAGTAGGGTCAGCTCCATTTGGATTATGCTTATTCTTCAAACATTAACTTTCTTATTACTTTGTACATTATTAAAGCAAAGTTAGCTGTCACACAATATCTTATCGAAACAAATATGTAGCACATTAAGTGTCCTAACGAAAATAGTATAATTATTATCTTTTTAATTAATTCTTATTCGGTTTGTCTAACAATTTTTCTTGAAATATTTGTTAAAGTTATTAATATAGAATGTTTTTCTTAAAATAAAATTGTACATTATTTTAAATGTATTTACTATTTATCATTTTAAAAATTTAAGAGATTTCCGTCAGCCTTTGAAAAATTTAAATAGCTTAATCCTTTCTTATCATAAATCCACATACATATTATTAGATGATTTTGACTTTTAATTTGAGGTCATTAAAACGAAGAATTATATAAGAAAATAAAAAACCTTTTATCAAATTTTCATCATGACATGGACCCTGAGCTATTCATGATTGTATATTTGTATTGATGTCAGGGGGCATTGCCAATAAGTAGCAGGTAGATATAATTGACTTAAGTCTTGATAATTGTTCTATATTTATAATAAATATAGGAAACTAATATTTAATTAGCTAATATTAATTAAACTTTTATCATAAAATTATTTTTTAATTCTTATCTTTTTAGAAGACTTAGAATTTTTTGTTAGAATTTAGCATTTAAACTTTAGAAATTTAAAATTTAGAATAAAAAATAATTTCAAAAAATAATTAATAATAGTTAAAAAATTAATTTTCTAATTAAATATCCACTGCAATGTATTTAATTTTTTAAAATTTGTACCTTGAATAAATGTTTAAAATGAGAGATTTGTAAATAGAGGGATTAGAAGGGAAGAAAGAGAGGTGGATACATGTGAGGGCATTTATGGTGGGGTTTGGGTGTCCTTGTTTTGGAGCGCACATGGCTGGAGACTCCGTTCTGTTATGTGGGTAGTTGTGATAAGCATCAACCATGTGAAGCCATGTGCCATTCAAAATACCTCTCTCTCTCTCTCTCTCATATAACATGTATTTATAAAAGAAATTAATTAGTGATTCATTTTTAGTATTTATATATTGTTTTTGACAAACTCATACACATTTTTATTTTTTAGGATTGTCCCATTTCTATATATAATTCTTCTCCCTTTATAACATGTTTAAGTGCTACCAATTACCTCATTTTTATTTGCTTAATTGTAATTGATGGATTAGAATGAAAATGTGAGAGAAAAAAAAATTAAAGGATGATTATGTTAATTGAAAAATAAAATTGAGAAGATTTATTCTTTTCATTTTTCATATGTTCAATATAAAGATACAATGATTTAAAAAAATGTATTTTGCTGTTTGTTTATTTTATTCCTTGAAGGACAAAAATATTAACAAATATATATTTGTTAATATTTCTAGTTATATTCTATCTGAATTGTTTTATCTAAGTCGTACAAGAATATCATAAAAAAACTTCTACTCTTGAATAGAAGGAAAAAGTTTTATTATGCTTATATTAGAACGAGATTATTAGTCTCATTGTCTAAAAGAAGAAAATGGATAGTTTAGGTAGTATTAATCAACTAACATATATTCTATTTTAATTAGACCTAGATAAAGTTGAAGTAATAAAATAATTGGACGGATTATTATGAATATTGTCGATCATGGCTAAATTGATATAAATTAAAAATATGTTTATTCTTTTTTTTTTAAATGCAAATGTTTGTGCACTATGTGAGTGAGTCTCCCACAAGAAAAGGGGTTGCTTTGAAAGGTGTGTGGTGAGCAATTTTTGTGAGTGTACGTGCATGTTTGGTTGAGGTTGTAATCATGATTCAATCTCCAATATTATGAGTCTGACCCCAATTATTTTGTGGGCTACACCTACACTTACATACCCTACTTCCTCAAAACCCTATATACTTCCAACTTAGCTTACTTCCTTTGCTTCAACCTTATAACTTATAACCTCACTCATTTAATTTATTCTATTCACTCCCTAAATCATGCTTCATATTATTATTTAGTATCTCTTCTCTTGTTTTCACTTTACTTAATTACCCTTTTATCCTACAACTTGTATAAATCACCAAAACCTCTTGTTCTTGTTCTTCTCCCTCTTCTTCATTTTGAATTTTTTGATATGGAGGGGCAAGCAGCTAAACGGAGGCGCGTGTACTCGATTGAACCCAAGAAAGTGGTAGAAGAAGCAGTGTTTACAAGGAATTACATGAACTATTTGGTTCCGGCATTGATGAAGATCAAGGCGGGAAAAAGGAGTAGCCATTGTTGTGAGATTCAGAATGTTGTGAAGCATGAAGTGGACATGGCAATGGTGTTCTCGGCACAAGGTTTTGCATGGAGTAATGCTCTCAAAGCCAACCTTCAAAGGTACCAAAATGAACATAGTAGTAGTAGTGGTGGTCCAATAATAACTAGTAATAATAATAATAACCCTAGTAATAGTAGTTCAAAATCCATCAAGTATGTTAATAAGGACATAAAAGGAGAAGAATATGAAGATGGGTTTATCAATAATAATAATAATAATAATAATAATAATAATAATAATAATAATAATAATAATAATAATAGCAAGTTGAGGTGCTTAAGAAGGTTGATACCCGGTGGAGAAGATATGTGCAATGAACAAATGGTTGAAGAATTAGAGAGCTATATAAGCTGTTTGAAAATGCAGGTCAATGTTCTTCAATACCTTGCAGACAAAAATTGTTGATTTTATTTAATTTATATATATCATCTTTTTGTTATATATTGTTTTCATGTTATATTGTTTTATATATTGTATTGTATTATTGCAATTTGAAATATGAGCCATATTGTAAATATATACTTTTAAAGTTGTTTATTAAGGTATGTATTAGATGGGAAAAGAAAAGTTGGAGGATCGGAGAGTTTGGGGTTCTCCAAATTCCCCACTGCAATGAAGAGATTGTTCTAGCTTGTACTTTATTTTTTACTTTTGAGAAAAATACTAATTATACATGATAAAAGTAACAACGTACTAATAACTACATGTTTATTCCTTTTTTTTCCCCTTTCCTCCAAAAGTGCGTGTAGTATATGAGAAGAGGAAATTAAAATGAAGTTGGGTTACTTTGAATGTTTAGTAATATATATCTTAGTGAAGGTTTTCAATAGCGTAGAGTAGGAGGTTTAAAATTAAGATTATTTTTTTATGTTTTTAAATTTAAGAGTATATACCCATTTTGGTCCTCAAAAAATTTTAGATTGGACACTTTAGTCCTCAACTAAAATTAATTATTCGATTGGTCCCTAACAATTAACTCCGTCAGTCACTTAGGTCCTTTATTCCGTTAATTCTAACGAAGGACAAAATAGTCTCTGACAACTCTAACAGGGACAAATGGTTCCTGATCTCCTCTGTTCGAAAACGACACTGTTCTCTCCCAATTTCTATCATATCTCACATAACACTAATAATCTAACACTGTAACTTCAAACTACACAATGCACACTCTATAAATTTAATATTCACAAGAAAAAAAAATCATCCACGGGTTGAGTTGCTGATGTGGTTTGTAATTTTAGAAAGATTGAATACCAGAGATAGATTATGTAAGTTTAAGATTGTACCAGAAGCGGAATCCTTTTGTGTCTTATGTAAGGATAGATTGGAGATGGTACACCACTTGTTTTTTTTCATGTGATCGTATATGGAAGTTGTGGGGATCAATCTTGGTAGATTGGAGTGTGATTTGGATTTGGTCAGGAACCACCAAAGAATGCTTTGAGGTGTGGATGGATAGAAAGATAAGGAAAGATATGAAAAAAGTGTGGATGGTGTTATTTTTTTTTTGTAATATGGTGCACATGGAGATGTAGAAATAACATTATCTTTAATAATGGAGTGTTGGTATTAGAGAAGTTAAAGGAGAAAGTTATAGAATGCACAAATCGATGGTGTCAAGATCGACAATATATGAGTAATTAATGTACTTATGAGTGCAAATATCAAGTCTAAGGTAAATAAGAAGACATATGAAGTTGATTTTTAATGCATGATTTACTGATCTATGAAAAAGGCCAATAATTCTGCAGAGTAAAAGTTGGAAGGAGAATGATCATGATTTGATGTTGTATAACTGATCGGGTTCATCTTGAAGTGTCTTTGGAGGAGCTAAAATCATTATATTCTTTTGTTCCCTGTTTGCTGTTTTATACTAGTTTTTATGTTTTCTTTGTAGTTATTGCTCTGTTTTTGTTACTGTTTTTTGGAACTACGCCCACTTTGTTTGGAATTGGGTGGAGATGTAATTATCTAAAAAAAGAAAAAAAATTCTCAACTTGTTCTCAACCAATTCATACTCAGGAAACTAATGGATATGTCTCTCAACTAAGTTGTCGTCTTCGATGGATCACATGAATCCAGACAGCAAGTCATTTGTTAAGACTCAGGAAAAGAAGGAATGAAGCACTTGGTGTCTATTTCAAATGAGAATTTGCATATAATGTTGAAGGAGAATCTTCTCATGATATCCTAATATCCAACAATCTATATTGCTTGCCGGAGAGTGGAGAAAAGCGTGCCCTTGGAGTAATTATGGAACTTGGTCTTGAGGATGTCGTAGACGTTGTTGGGGTTGGAAGTGATGTTATCAAAGACGTGGAAGTGGATGCTTTTGGTGGGTGAAGTGCAGAGGAGGTGGATGTACCAGTCACAAAGATTTAGGAAGTGTGTGGTTCATGACATGTTGAAGTAGGTGCGACACGTGTGACAATTAAACCATGGCTTAATTTTGGAGTTAAAGAGGAGGAAGGAAAAGATGGAAAAGAAGACTGTGAAAGTGAAGAAGGAGAGTATGAATGTTAGGGTTATGTGAGATATGATAAAAGTTGGGGAAGAATAATGTCGTTTTCGAATAAAGGGGTCAGGGATCATTTTGTCCCTTGTTAGAGTTGTTAGGGATCATTTTGTCCCATGTTAGAGTTTTCAGGGACCATTTTGTCTTCCGTTAGAGTTGACAGAGCCAAGGACCTAAGTGACTGACGAAATTAATTGTTAGGGACCAATCGAGTAATTAATTTTAATTTGGGAACTAAAATGTCTGGTTTGAAATTTTTTGAGGACCAAAATGGGTATATACTCTAAATTTAAATACTAAAACAGATTCTGTAATTTTGTTATTGTTGTATCTGTGATACTGATTATGCAAGAAATAATTTATTTTTGTCTCGTAATAAAATAAAAATAGAACAGAAAAATAAAAACACAATCATGTATTCTGCTTCAATCACTTTATGTAATGTGGTATACATCTAATTTCTATTATAACTATGATAAAATTTTCACTATCTTTATCAAAGATTACAAACACAAATTTTCTAGTTGGATTCTTCTTAATCCTATTCGGGACGAACCAAGCTTCTAATCAAGATTGTTTTGATTAGGTTTACTCTCTAAACTTTTAACATTAAGTGCTCACCGAACTTAGCAAAGAAAATCTCTCGGACTCATGATTACAAACAAAAATACATCAAAAGAGTTTTGACATAACAATGACTTTTCTCTCCAAGTTAATTCTCTTTGCCTTTTTTCTTAAATGATTTTTTCATATACTTCACAAATTTTCTTTTACCATAAGAAGAAATCAAAGAAAGATAAATTGAAAAAGCAAGATATACAATGTGCAACACCCCTTATTTTTAGAAAATTTAATTATGAATTAGTTATATTTTATCTTATTAAATTGAGCTTATATTATAGAAATTATTTTATTGAAGATATTTAAATTAATTGTTTATGAGAATTTTATATGATTTAATTTAAATATTTGAATTTGGTTCAATTTTATGAACAAACAAAAAATTAATTGATTTATCTCTAATTTTAAATTAGAATACCTATTTGAAAATAATTTGTAAGTTGATCAAATAAATAGTATTCTCAAAAATAATTATATTTGCCATTTAATTACTATACTATCCTTACCCTTTTTACCAAACCCTAATCCTAATTCTTAAAATCAAACTTATAGTAATCCTAATTTTACCCTAAAATACACTCACTCACTCTTTTTCTCAGCCGCCACCTTATCACCCCTCAGACGAAAGAAAGGAAAAGAGAAAGAGGGAGAGCTCGACAGAGAAGAACAGAGGGAGAAGAGAGAAAAGAGGGAGACGGCGCCGGTGGGTGTCACTACCACTGTCG
>NC_029775.3:25661997-25665018 GCF_000817695.3 Arachis duranensis
TTGCTGGCGCCATCGCTACTGTCGTCATCGTCAATGGTCATTGTCGCCGTCAAGATCGTTGTTGCCACTGGAAGGGAACCTCCCCCTCATTGTCTCTAGAGTCAATTCGAGCTATTGTGCTGCTGCCGAGGAGCTTGAAGGGAGGAAGGAGGGATGTCTCACCACCGTCGTGCTCTGTCATCACGCTGCCGTCGATTGGAGCTCACTACTGAGCTGCTGCACCATCTCCTAGCCGTTACACCGCCATAGGTGCTGACTGAAGCAGCCACCATTGCATTTCTGCCTCGCCCTAGCTTTTCGTTGTTTTTGTCAGATTCTGTTCTTGCCGGTAAGGGCCATCGAAGCTGTTGCTACTCCATTCTTTTGTTCCTCTTAGATTGCAGTAAGTATTCTTATTTCGAAACTCTCGCTGTTAGTGTTCTGCTATTAGTTTATTAAAGATTTTGAGGTGTTGATGTCGTAAGGTTGACTTACCGTAATTGCATGCTGTGATTGTGGTTGTTGCTGCTGCGAGGAGTCATCGAAACTACTAGTACTACCACAGTTGTGATTAAAAAAGGGAGTTTGTCATGTTTAATTACCTAGTTTTGACTAACTGAGATATGAGCTTTTTCTTAAACCCATTTTATTTCAAGAAATTGTTATAAATTGAAATCAATGTGAAAGATATATTTTTAATGATTATGCGAGGTTTATGGATTAAATTATACTGTGCTGGATATATAAATGTGATTAATTAAATACTCAAATAGATTATGGATACTTTGTGAGAGTAATTGATGAAGTTGGTTTGTTTGTGGTTATGAATTGTGATTAGTTTCCTGATTGTTTGAAAAGGATTGTTGCTATAATTCTTGATTATGTTGATTTTTTGAGTTGGTATTGTTGTGGTAGTAGTTTAATGAAAGTTTGATGGAAATTCTGATTTCTTTGATTAATGATGTGGTACTAGTTGTTAAACGAAACTGTGATAAATTGAGTATCAAGAATCCTGTGTTTTGAAAAGTTATTGACGGGGAGATTGATGAATTGTTGAATTTTACAGAACCCTTAAAGGGTGGAAAAGTTTGAATTTTAGGGAAGGTTCTACCAATTTTTTTTTTTTATAAATGCTGAAAGATAAGAATAATGAAAATCGGTATTATTTTCGTAAATACTAGAGACTTTGTTTTAATGTTTAACTTGATTACTTCAAATTAAAGAATTATGTTTCCGGGAGTTTTAGTGAATTCTAAAGTAATACAAATCGATTGAAGAATTAACTTATTTGATTTTGATAACTATGGAAAGAATTATGTTTTGGGGCATTTTAGCAAATTTAATGTAATTATTTAAGAATAAATGATTATGTTTCAATTAAGATTATGATTGGAAAAATAAAATGATTTGAGTTTTTTTGGTGAAAAAAATTTAGGGGTTTTCAAATGGTGCAGAAAAGCCTAACTTTGGAGGGTCATAATTTGGCGCACAGAACATGAAAATGATGAAACTTATTTTGAAATAAAATTTGGGATGTATAGTTTAATACCATCGAAGAATGGAGTCAAAATGAATTTTGTACTAAAAGATGTGATCTTTTGAAAAACATTGGTTAAAATTGAATTCCACTGATTCTGCAGCAAGAGTAGCAAAACTAGGTTCTGCGCGTATGCACGAAGCCTGCGTATGCATCATTCACGAACCCTCATAGAACCGAGTCAGGTTCCACACGTACGCACGAAGTCTGCGTAAGCACTAGTGTGCAAATTTTTTAGAAATGCTGATTTTGAACTGTTAAGCCTTTCCGGCGAACTTATAACTCTCTGTAACCTCCATATGGAGTATAATACCAATTTTAAAGGCTTTGGATACGTTGGGAGTGGATATAATGTATTTTATTGAATCTTTCCACGATAAAAATTTGTTAAATGAGATATAAATTTTGTGGGGATGGTGGTTTGTCCTGTCCACAGTGAGAATAGTTGTTTTATCCCGCTCCTGACTCGAGAATAAGTAATCTTGTGATAAATATGATTATACATAATTGTGATATGATTCAAATGTGAATATTGAACTGGTAAGGATGTAGAAAAGGTGGTAGGACACTCTCCCTTTATTTTATTCCCCCACATTCTCTTGCAAAGTTGTGGTGTAGATGTGGAAAAGGTGGTAGGACACTCTCTCTCGATGTATTCTCCCACATTCTCTCTCTGGTTGCAAGGTGGAAAGGCACTCTCCTTTGTTTTATATGGTACAATCTCTCTAGAAGGTGGTAGGACACACTCCTTCAATGTATTCCTCCTGAGGATGCGTAACAGAGAGACCATGTCCAGGTTAGCTACCAGATGTGTCAGGATCTAGAAATTTAACCGACATATGAGCTCACGACTAGTAGGACAAACATGCATCATTCTGTATTTGATTGTATATTGCTTGAGATTGTTTGTTTATTTGTCTATTTATTTCTACTTGTGTAATTGAATTGTGTGTGGTCGTTTGTTTGCCTGTTTGATTGCTTGTGATTGTGATTATTGATTCAGATTTGTGGTGAATTGTTGTAGTTTTTAAGAGTTTGACTAGAAGATTGGTTGGATGGCTGGTGCACGAAATTGCAATCACACTTTTGCAACTCCGCACAACTAACCAGCAAGTGCACTGGGTCGTCTAAGTAATACCTTGCGTGAGCAAGGGTCGATCCCACGGAGATTGTCGGCTTGAAGCAAGCTATGGTTATCTTGTAAATCTTAGTCAGGATATCAGAAATTATCAGGATTGATTATGAAAAGCAAAAGAACATGAACTGATTACTTGTTTTGCAGTAATGGAGAATAGGTTGAGGTTTTGGAGATGCTCCATCTTCTGAATCTCTGCTTTCCTACTGTCTTCTTCTTCAAGCACGCAAGGCTCCTTCCATGGCAAGCTGTATGTAGGGTTTCACCGTTGTCAATGGCTACCTCCCATCCTCTCAGTGAAAACGATTGCATATGCTCACAGCACGCGGAATTCATCTGTCGGTTCTCAATCAGGCCGGAATAGAATCCA
>NC_029775.3:25673886-25674350 GCF_000817695.3 Arachis duranensis
GAAAGATATGATTGAAAAATTTTTATGAAAAAGATTTGATTTTTGAAATGAGGAAAGAGAAAAACAACAAAATGACACCAAACCTAAAATTTTTAGAAAATCAAACACTAATTTTCGAAAATTTGTAAGGGAAAAACATAAAGGGGACACCAAACTTAGAATTTTTAAAGATCAAAAAGAGACTAAGGACATGCAAAATCGAAAAACTAAAAGAAAAGCAAAAGCATGCAATTGACACCAAACTTAAAATATGAAACTAGACTCAATTAAAAGACTCTAAACCAACAAAAACAAAACAGTCCTAATCTAAGCAACAAGATGAGCCGTCAGTTGTCCAAACTCAACAATCCCCGGCAACGGCGCCAAAAACTTGGTGCACGAAATTGCAATCATACTTTTGCATCCCGCACAACTAACCAGCAAGTGCACTGGGTCGTCCAAGTAATACCTTACGTGAGTAAGGG
>NC_029775.3:25681784-25682296 GCF_000817695.3 Arachis duranensis
ATGTTTTTCTGGAGGAATTTCAGTACGGTCTTGGTATCATTAATGGGTGTAGCAATTGCTTCTACCCACTTAGATACATAGTCCACTGCCACCAGAATGTAAGTGTTTGAGTATGATGGTGCGAATGGACCCATGAAGTCAATTCCCCATACATCAAACAATTCTATCTCTAATATCCCTTGTTGAGGCATGGCATATCCGTGAGGCAAGTTACCAGCTCTTTGGCAACTGTCACAGTTACGCACAAACTCTCGAAAATCTTTATAGAGAGTAGGCCAGTAGAAGCCACATTGGAGGACTTTAGTGGCTGTTCGCTCACTTCCAAAATGTCCTCCATACTGTGATCCATGGCAATGCCATAGGATCCTTTGTGCTTCTTCTCTGGGTACACATCTGCGAATCACTCCGTCTGCACATCTCTTAAAGAGATACGGTTCATCCCAGAGGTAGTACTTGGCATCTGAAATTAATTTCTTTCTTTGCATTCTGCTGTACTCCTGGGGTATGAACCT
>NC_029775.3:25687385-25688674 GCF_000817695.3 Arachis duranensis
TTGAACGCCGGTTTGGGCCATCAAATCTTGGGCAAAGTATGGACTATCATATATTTCTGGAAAGCCCAGGATGTCTACTTTCCAACGCCGTTGAGAGCGCGCCAATTGGGCTTCTGTAGCTCCAGAAAATCCACGTCGAGTGCAGGGGGGTCAGAATCCAACAGCATCTGCAGTCCTTTTTAGTCTCTGAATCAGAATTTTGCTCAGAACCCTCAATTTCAGCCAGAAAATACCTAAAATCACATAAAAACACACAAACTCATAGTAAAGTCCAGAAAAGTGAGTTTTAACTAAAAACTAATAAAAATATACTAAAAACTAACTAGATCATACTAAAAACATACTAAAAACAATGCCAAAAAGCGTATAAATTATCCGCTCATCAATGGCAAATCTTAAAAGAAGTAAAAAAGTGAGCGATATACCTCATGATCGAAATTAAGAAGAATAAACGACAGTAGAATTAATTTGGTTAATTATGAGAAAAGAATAGTTTAGAGAAAATTTCATAAGACAAGCAATGATCACTTCCCTTTTGTAACGCGAATTTGTTTTATTATGTAGATGTTCTCTCGCATTTGTTATCGTTATTTATATTTTTGTAAAGAGAGATAGGTGTTGTGATTTTATAATATATATTTATATGTTACTTGTATAAATTATTCTTATAGATGTAAAAGGGTTGTGGTGATTTGTATGTATGTATGTATAAAAGAAAAATTTACTGATTTTTTAGAGAAAAGTCATTAAGGATTCTAGGTAAAGGCTCCTATTTATTATAGTTATATAGAGAAGTTGTCGTAATATCTTTGTTATCAGAGTGACACAGCTGAAAGTATGACACTCTGGTAATACGAGTGTTACACAATGTAACCTCATGAAGAAGAAGAAGAAATATGATAGTTTGAAAGCTATGAGAAAACCAAATTTAAGCCTTTCTCTCTTTGTCTTTTATCTTGGCAGAATTCTTCCTTTAGTGTAAGTGCATTGCTTCCAAAACTTCAAGCTTTGAGTGATAGAAATGCTAGAAAAACTCAGAATTTTGGGTTCACTTTCCTAACCTCAATTTCTGGCTGATTACTCCTTTTTGTATGGGGTAATACCTCCAAAACTTGAGCTATGGATAGAGTAATCAACTTTTGCAGATTTAAACAACTAAGTTTATCTTCTTCTCCCAAGAAAATTAGAGCAGAAAAAGAAGAGTAGAATGTCGCAGAAATGCTAAGAAGATGGGCAATAATAATCTGTACCATTGATACAAGCTTTGGCTTCAGGTTTCATTTTATCCT
>NC_029775.3:25688773-25693571 GCF_000817695.3 Arachis duranensis
TTATTTGACTTACACAAGAATGGTATTTCAGCAACACTCTTTTTTTTTTTTGACTAGCCTTGGTATTTGGATTTGATTTAGCTCTATTGATTTGACTTTTTCCTCCAAAGCTAAATTGATGAAACATTTTGTATCCATCAAAAGTTGAGCCACTTTTTTTTTGGTTTGCTTCACCATTTTTGGGCAAAACTTTAGCAGCAGCACCAATATTATTTCATCAATAGTTTGCTAAGTTGCTAGCCTTTTAACCCATTTGGGCTTCTCAAACAAAGAGTAACTTGGACCTACAACAATAAAACATACATCAAACAACTTTTGAATTTTAACCCAACCAAAAATAGATGTTTGTCATCATCAATAAATTTATTATTTTCTTAACTCAACAATCTCCTCTTGATGACAAACATAATTTGTTAAGGAACTAAAGGGATTGAAATAAGGTAAAGACTAAAAACCCTCCCCTTTGGTTATACTACTTTGAATTTCATGAATAGCCCTCCTTTTTTGTAATGAGTGCTCCTTTTGATGGACTTGAGATAAAATATCCGAGCCACAAAATTTCAAGAATACAAACCAAAAAATGTACTTTACATAATTGTGAGTCAGTTAAAAAAATTATCCACATGCATTCAAAGAAAAAATGCAATTAATCAACCTCTTATGAATAAATCAAAATATCAGTCCTAAATCTTTCATTTCTTTACTTCTTTCACTCCCTTTTTTTTGTCATCAAGAAATGTAAAAGATAATTAGATAAATGTGCAGATACATAAGCTAGAGGCTAAAAGTTAAAATAACATCATAGAAGTATCAAAGTATTAGTAGTTACTATAATCATCTAGCAAATAAAAAAAATAGTAGACAAATCACAAAAGTCTCATAAAACATAAATAAAACAGAAACAGTTTAAGATCTTCAGCAAGAGAAATTCCTAGGCATTCGAGTCTTCACCCTTCGAGTCCAATGACTCCTCATGATCAATCTGCACAATTTCATCATCATTCAGATTGTCCACATATTTCAAGAGATCTGCAACGCGTTCTATGGATTTGTGCAAAGCATTCTCATTTCAAACTGCAAGCTTTCTTTCTTGTTGGTTTGATGAAATGGGGTGATTAGACAGATTGACAAATTCTTACAATACATCTTTGACAACAACATTGAGAAGAGATATTTGACCAGATGAGGTTGATGTTCTAGTGGTTGAATGAGAAGAAATGTCTTCAATATCTTTATCTTCATCAATAATTATTGTTTCTGATCTGGTGGTTACTTTCTTTTGTTGCTTAACTACACCACCCTTTTTAGATAAAAAATTTATATTTTCATAGGACTCATTGGCTTAGGTTAACACTAAAATATTCAAAAATACAAGTTAAAAATATACCATATGAAAGAGATAGATTTTTGTCACTTTTAATACAGTCATACATATGTCTCATCATTAGATAAATAAAAGAAAATTCTATTTTCATGAGAATGGCATACAACACCAATATGACACAAAATGAAAATCGTTGATAAGAACCACTCTGACGGAGAATGATATGGTTTATGATGTGGTGCAATTGAGCGCGGACAGGATGTAAGACTTTGTGATTTAGAGTGAGACCATCAATAAGAGAAATACTCACATAGATCGAGGCTAGGGCTTCTTGGTATGATAGACATAAGTCTTCATCCCATTTACCAGAGGTATAAACGTCGACACCAATATTAGTATAACCAAGAGCCTCACTAATTGTGTCTTTGTTCAGATTCAGTTCACAACCTTTAACATATGAATGAACATTTTCTTTATGATAAGTCATGTTGGCATAGAATTCATGAACTAAGTTAGGGTAAATAGGTTTTTAAATGACAAAAAGATAGTTCCAGTCTAAAAATTCAATATTTTCAACAAAATTAAGACCTTTGTTTGCTAAAGCAGAGAAGTCAGCAAGATGCAAAGAATACAAAGGACGATTGACGATAATAGCTATATAAAATTCGTAGTTCATATCAGATGAAAAATGGAGAAGGTTGAAATGGGAATAAGGTAATTTTTCAAAATGAGACTTGAAAGCAAAAGGATCTAGATCAGTAGGTTCTTTAATAGAATAAAGAAGGTATCAAGGATAACCTCTTTGTGAACGATTAGGAGGAGGAGGAGCAGAACGAGATGAAGAGGGATGACCAGGAGGGAGACATGGTTCCTATTCGGTTATTAGACGCTTTCCCTTGAAAGTTCTAGTGTGAGAAGGTTCGGCTGCTTGAGAGGCTAAGGAACGGCGAGCAGTAGATTTAGTACTAGTCATGGGTTCAGAGTGAGGAGGAGAAGGAGAAAGAGAGTGAAAGTGAATGTGGATGTATGTGTGGATTTGTACAAATTGAGGAGGTTTTTGAGATCCTTTAGGGATCCTGGAAAGATTTGGAACGAACGTGCCTCTTTGAGTATGTAACAGTTTTTTGCCTCATCTGAATGACACAGAGATAAAACAGTTTTCAAAAAAAAATGATGTGAATGAGAAATATGAAGAGTTTATCAAGTTATTAAATGATGTGATTTGAGAATCAACTATTGCAAGTTAAAAAATCCTTGGAAATAAGAACAGTGTAAACCTAATAAAGACTTGTTTTGAAAACATGTTGACAAGTATTGAGATAGTTGTACTTTCAAAAGAATGATTTATTATTTAGAAAAGACAAAATAAAAACATATCAATTTTTTTGGTAGCCCACATTGTATCCTTTTTCAATAAATAAAAAACTATCTTTAACGATCTTTTAGAAAATTCTTCATCTGCCTAGAAATGTCTCATGTCGACCTGTGACTCTGTGAGACAATCTTCACTCAATACATTAGAAAGATTAAAACAGATGTTCATAACAAAGTATGTTCAATGTAGTTTTTAGTTTCTAAAATATGTCCTCTGTCAAAGGTTTGGTGAATATATCAGTAAGTTATTCCTCCAGTTTTATAAATTGAATGTCAATATTATCCTTTTGAACATGCTTTCTTATTCAATGATATATCACTTCAATATATTTTATTCTTGAGTGCAAAACTGAATTTTTAAAAATATTTATGGCACTCTTCATAAAATAAGGGTATATTATCAACTTTCACTTTGTAATTGGCTAATTGAGTTTTCAACCTTAATAATTGGGAACAACAAAAGGACGTTGCAATATATTTAGCCTCGGTAGTGGATAGATCCATAGTGGATTGCTTCTTACTTGACCACACATTGAGAGATCTCCCAAGAAAGCAATAAATTTTAGATGTACTTTTTTGATCCACTCTATCTTAGACAAAATTTACATCACAATAACTAATTGCAGAAAATTATTAGACTTTGGATACCACAAACCAAAATTGAATATATCATGGACATATCTAATGATTTTTTTTATCTGTAGAAATATGTGATTCTTTGGATAGTGATTGAAATTTAGAAGAAACCCCAACACTAATTATGCATAAATAAATAATAATGTAAAATTAAACACAAAAAATAATAACATGAACGTCAACGTGTAGAGGAGTAAGATCGAACACTTTAATTGGATTAGATTTTTTTATTGAAGTTACGAATCACAAGAAATCAAAGTCGGAAGCTTCATGTCATGGAGGTTCTCTCTTTCTCACTCTCGGTTTCTTTCCTTTCTTTTTTTGGGCTTCCGTTGAATGAAATAAAGTCAAAACAATTGATGATGATAAGGTGTTACAATAATAAAGGAGGGGGGTGTCACGATTATAAGCTGCTAAGTCAGTGATTCAAATTATAAATATTTTAAATGGATAATTATGAAAATTGGATATATTAAAATATAAGTAATAATATATATGAGGGTCAATATATGTGAGTTACTAATATAAATAACATTAGTAACTTAAGGACGAAAGATATTTGAGGAAGCATTAGCGACTTTAAGCTCATAAAAAATACCAATAATTACTTATATCAGCGAATATCGGACATGATAATAATAATATTATTATTATCTAGGCTCTATTATAATTAGAGCAAAGTAAAATAAATAAATAATATAATAATAAAATTATGTTTCCATTTTATTTTATTTCCGGGTTCGAAATTGACTTGTCAAAGTAAAACTATCGCTTTAAAATATTATTTTTGAAAAAAATCTTGCGTTAGTGTAAAAATTAGGATTGTTACAAAAAGAACACAGCCATGTATCCTGGTTCAACTGTAACACCCTAACTACCAAAGCTCACGCTTCCGGCTGCGCAACTCTGATAGCTCAGACATTACGACGACACTTATACTATTCAATACTAAAATATGAGCCTGTTTAAAAACTTTAAACCGCAATACCATTCCCAAAAATACTTTCGCCATACAACGTACGTCCATACATACCATACAACTTACAGAAACTCATAAAGAGTACATCCATATATATACATACATATATATAAATAATATTACAGACATTAACCAATACAATCCCTACCCCTCTTACAGAATATATCAAGATAAAGGCGAGGGTACAAAAATAATAATCTAAAGCAATACAGAGTATCTCAACAACAACTAAATAAACTCTTCATAACTTCTGCGCCCAAATCCTGAAAGGGGAAAAATTGTAAGGGGTGAGAACATCATCCTCGAAAGGGTTCTCAGTAGAGGGTTTTTAGGAATTACTGTAATAGGATACATGAAGATAACCGCACCAGTGATTAATAACAGTCTTATGCCTCTTTCCAAAAACAACAGTTTACAATAAAAGTAAAGTCGGAAATCTTTTCTGAAAGAGGAACCATTCAATTCTCAAAAACTCAAAAGCCTTT
>NC_029775.3:25697339-25716670 GCF_000817695.3 Arachis duranensis
AATATTTAAAATATTACTTATCTAATCCAAATCATATAAAATCCTTATTATTTCACAACTATCAACTTTATACTTTAAATATAGGAAATAATCCAATAATTATAAAATTGGATAATAATCATAACTCGTCTCAAATTCAATAAATCAAAACTTGCTTTAATTATCTATAATAAAATAATCTCTGAAATTAAGGCTATAAATAACTGTAGGATTTGAGACTTGCTCATAATAAGACTTTTCAAAGATTCTGGGTCTTACATCAACCACCTTGTGCAATGTGGCATATTCAGTCTCCACCACAACTATGGTAGAATTTCTACTATCGTTATCAAAGATTACAAATACCAATTCCCTAAGATTCTTTCTAATTCTACTCGGGTCGACCTAAGCTTTTAACCAAACTTATTTCGACTAGGTTCACTCCCAAAAATTTTAACACTAAGTGCTCATCTAACTTAGCAAGAAAAACCTCTCAGGCTCAAGATTATAAAACAGAAAAACATCAAAAGAGTTTTGACATAATAATCGCTTTTCTCTCCAAGTTAACTCCCTTTACTTTTTTTCTCAAATGATTTTTTTATATACCTCACATTGTTTTTTACCATGACAAATCAAAAAAAGATAAGCTGAGAAAGCAAGATATACAAAGTAACCTCATGAAGGAGAAGAATTATGATAGCTTGAAAGTTATGAGAAAATCAGATTTAAGCCTCTCTCTATTTGCCTTCCATCTTAGGGAATGCTCCCTTTAGTGTAGGTGCATTGCTTCCAAAACTTTAAGCTTTAAGTAATAGAGAGAATAGAAAAACTCAATTAAATTTTGGGTTCACTCTCCTTATCTCAATTTTTTGCTTATTACTCTCTTTTGTATGGAATAATACTTTCAAAATTTAAGCTAGTGGGTAGAGTCAACTTTTGCAGATTTTAACAGCTGAGTTTATCTTTTTCTCCCAAGAAAATCAGAGCAAAACAAGCAGAGTAAAGTGACACAAAAGTGCTGGAAAGATAGGTAATAATAATCTGTACCATTGATATAAGCTTTGGCTCCAAATTTCATTTTCAACCTTTGATTTGAATCAAAAAAATAGAACCTCCATTTTTCTACTTTCGATTGGTGGTAGTTGAAATGTTGTAGTTTCAACAAATTATTTGACTTGCACAAAATTGATATTTCAGCAACACTATTTTCTTTTGACTAGCCTTGATATTTGGATTTGATTTGACTCTGTTAATTTGATTTTTTCCTACAAAACTAGATTAATGAAACATTTTGTATTCATCAAAACTTGAGTCACTTTTTTTTATTTTCTTTATCATTTGTGGGCAAAGTTTTAGCAGCAGCATCAATATTATTTCATCAATAGTTTGTTGAGTTGCTGGCTTTTAATCCTTTTGGACCTTTTAAATAAAGAGTAATTTGAACCGATAATAATAAAACATACATCAAATAATTTTTGGATTTTTAACCCAACCAAAAATAGATATTTATCATTATTAATAAATTTATTGTGTTCTAAACTCAACACTTAGAATTAAAAATATAACAAGTGTAATAATCCGTGTCATGCATGTGATAAGATTAAAATTATAATTTTAAGTTGTTGTGTTAAAATTAATTTGAACTATAATTTTTTAATTAATAAAAAATAACATGTTACGTATTGTTTTTTTTTCTTAATATAGTGTTAATTGTATTAATTGTAAAATAGTTATTAACCAATATTAGTAATCTACTTTCTTCAATAAATCAGACACATATACTCAATGTGACCATAACTAATCTAGTAATACTTAAATCCACCAACAAAGTTTTATATGTTGATTTACTGCGAAGTAAGAACATATCAAAATCAGCTCAAAATGAACAACAAATTAATAGAGAATCCGAATGCAGAAAGTTCTACAATAAACAATAAATAATTTAAACCCACTGAATAACAACTCAATACTATCCTTTGATGCCTGTAAAATATATACCTGAAATAACACTATATCAATGTTAGTATATAAAATTATATGATTAACATAATTATAAAATTGTTTATCAGGAGAATAAAATAATACAAATTCTTATGATAATTTTAATATTCTCAAACTATTAATGTACAATAAGAATGCATTATCCATTAGCACCTAGAATTTGTCAATTTTTTAATAGATAGTAATAAATTTTAGTAAATAAATAAATTTAAGTAAGAGATTTTGTTATTACCTTTTCATTATATGCTCTCAAAAACTTCTCTATATACCACATTCATCATGCAATTATCTTCCAAGTGCCCCTGATCTTGCAACAGTACTCGCAGACCATCTTTATTCATTACCCTTGATAACGCAACATACAATTGACTAAGGGTGAAAATTAGCCTTGGAAGGTATATTCCAACTTTCGATAGAGTTTATCCTTGAGACTTATTTATTGTCATTTCAAATGACATAGTAATTGGGAATTGTCTTCTTTGAAAACTGACTGGTAATGTTTCATTATTTAGAATTAAATTCAATCTTGGGATAAGAACAATACTTTCAACTTTATTACCGGTTAAAGTCTTGCTTTCTATCACATAATTTCCCATTCTTCTAACTTGCATTCTCGTTCCATTGCACAAACTATTAGTTTAGTCTATATTCCACAGCAATATGACAGGAGCACCAACCTTCACAACTAACTTGTGTGGCGGTAGACCTAAACAGTTTATTCCATTTAGAATCTCTGGCGAGAAGGCATCTAACTCAAATTCTATTTTTTCCTCCTCAGCACACACAGAGTCAGAACATAAGTAGACTCTTTCTTGTCCAGGTAACTCTGCAGTCATCTTGTTGTTGATATCAATGACACAATCTAGAGTTGGTGCAAGAATTGCTCTATCCTTGAAATAATTTTCAATGGATAAATTGGATAACATATCTGGATACACAAAATCAATGAGGTCATCCAAAGCTGTCTCAGAGTTCTTAACCAAAATGTCAGATGGTATATGAATGATCGATTCACCATTTGTTGTAGCACCAGCCAAACCATCACCAATGTTGAGTAGCCATTCTGCAAAATTTCTGAGTTCTTGTATGTTGTTGTTTGCACCCAGTGACAATCTCATATTTTTTGTAAACTTCAGAACTTTACAGTTATGCCACAAATATAAAGAATTAATAGAAGACTGAATTATATCTTGCCTTGAGCCTCTGAAAATCACAGGTAAAATTTATTTAAAATCTCCTCCGAGAACAATAACTTTACCTCCAAATGACAAATGAGCATTACACAAATCTGAGCACCTCAAGATGTCTCTGAGGTATTTGTCTAAAGCTTCGTGACAATACTTACTTATCGTTGGAGCTTCATCCCATATGATTAATTTGGCCTTAGTTATTAACCTTGCAAGAGGACTTCCCTGTTTAATGCTACACAAAAAATCTTCATTTATGGTCAAAGGAATTTTAAACCTTTAATGTGCAGTTTTTCCATTAGGCAACAAAAGTGCAGCAATTCCACTTGAAGCAACATTTAAAACTATACCTCCTTTAGACCTAATTGAGCATGATATAGTTGACTATAAGAATGTTTTTCCACAACCACCTTGACCATATAAGAAGAAAAGTTCACCCATATTACTGCTAACAGCACCAATTATTTGATCGTATGCAAATTTCTGCTCATCAGTTAGCTTTTCTAAATACCCATCTAGTTCACTCACAAGAGCATTAATGTCAAAGTTCAACTCTTCCATTATAATTCTGTCTTTTAAGCTGGACACCAAATTTTTTGGAGAATATAGCATTTCACAATATTCTTTCAATGACTTGCCATTTGATTGGAGCAAATTTTTAATTTTTACAAGTGCAATATCTTTTATTTGGACTTCTGACATCATCAAATCTGTATTTTTTCAATTTAAAATAACATAATTATTTGAAAAATTATTAAATAAGTCTCTGAAAAAAAAAAGTCTGAAATGTATTGTTGAATGATAAATAACACTTTATTTTTGGTTTAAAAAATACTTCATTAATAACATGTTCTTTTAAAAATTATTGTTGTGATTAACATGGATATCAAAATTATTATAATATAAAAAAAAAGCACACAGACAACCGATGCAAATACAAATATTGAAAGTATGTAAATTTAGTTACGGTTTCTTAAAAGAAGTAGATACGGTTTACAACAATAAATAAAAAAAAAATAGATAATAAAAAATAAAATAACTAATGAATAAAAATTTGAGTAAGAAATAAAACTCCATAATTAAAATTCAATTTGAACACTAGTAGTGGTCGGTTGCCCGCTAGAAGAGTGCTTGAAGCCCTGTTGGCTGATGAATTGCTGCTCCAATTGCTTGGAAGAGCATCAGTGCTCTTCATTTTTGCCACTATGTTCGCCACCAAATTCCCCTCTCTTGGAGCCCATGCGAAGCCCCCAGATGAGGCTTTGATTGTGATTGCAGATTCCTCCAGCACCTTGTCGTTGATGGATTAATTGGGTACTGTACAATGCGCGTTTGAGAGAGCTGCTGGAGTAAGAGTATTGATTGGAGTGCTCGAGGCCTTGATACAATAACAATTTATTTGTCTTTTGAGTGACCAGTGACCACAGGGAGTTTAAAATTTGGTTGAGACCAAATAATAGATAGAAATTCTGAAAGTGTTGCGTGAGTTTGTGATATTATAATAATACATATATATGATTAAAAAGGATTGATTAATGGATTTTACTAAATTGAATATTTGTTGAGAATTTAATTTTGATATATATAAAATATTTTACATAATCATTCAATCAAAATTAAACTCCTTGTTGAACTGAATATATCTCTATTTTATTTTCTAAATCATAAACAATCTACCCTTTTATGCCACTGAAATGAATTAATGTCATTCGTCAAAATAAAAAATGAATTGAGATCAGATATTTGGAAACCACACCTTGTCATTGATATTAACATAGTATCATCGTGCATTATGAACCCCTCAAAAGCTGTATACATTTTACCAATTACCAAATTTTCAGTGTGCTTTGCAACATTATTGCGAGGTTCTTTAACTAGAATCTATATTTATAAATTATTTTCCTTGACCCCATAAAATCATTTCTAATTCTTATTCTGAGAAGTTACATCAATTATCTAGAAGACTTTCTTTAGTTTGGTTGTCTTGAAGTGAACTGTGTTTCATTTTATGTATAAATCAAATGTCATATATGAATTTAAATCTGCATGTTACTCACACAGTCGCACTTGCATAAATCTTATGATGTAGATTGAGAATGCTAACATTAATTCATGTATGATTTTGACACTAATTTTCTTTTCCAAAACAGAAATTTACATGCTCTTTGTATGAATTAGTTCCATTTTGATCTTGTAACAAAAGTTCAAAGTATACAAGAACTTGTATGTTTCTTACATCAGTCTATTAGCTGCACAGCTCCAATAGAAGGTATCTTGTCTCTCAACTTTTGCGTTAGCGCCACGCGAACCGTCATAACTCCGGCCGCCGGTCCACTTAGCCGAACTTTGACAACATAATCATCGATCTTAACAAGCTCTAATATTCCTCCCCCAGTGCCAACAAGGTATGGCCTAATTTCAGAAAGAACCTGAAAAACAAATAATATCATAGACTAAGTATTTTTCATCATGAAAAACTCTTTAGCCCTATGATCAAACTTGATTTTTTCAATGAGTACGCAAATTCTATAAATGATGCAAGAATTTTAGTTTCATACACTCTCGACATTTTGCTCTGTTAACTCGAGGCCAGTCTCGGCGTCCACAATCTGCTCCACTTCCATGATTTCTGGGATCTTATCACGAAGGCGAGTCTCAATTCCCATCTTTAATGTCATGGCCGAGCTAGGACACGAGCCACATGCTCCTTGAAGCTTGAGGACGACGACAAGGCCATCTATCTCGTGCAAAGCCACATTCCCTCCATCAGCCATCAAGCCAGGTCTAACCTCATCCAAAACCTTCTCCACATTCTCTTCTGTCAATGGCAGCACACAGCTTGGGGATACAACTCTTCCTACAACATTCAATTGTGAATCAACTCAATCAACTATATACTTTTTTTTGCTACACACATTCATCTATTATGGTTTATAGGGGTGACAATGATTAGGGTATGGTAGATGATAAGCTCTGTCCTAAGTCCTAGCCCTACTCGCAGGCTTAAACTCCTCAACCTGAACCATTCCCGCACTCTAAATCTTGCAACCCGATTGTACCCGAACCAATCCGCACAACAAATTATCTTCACTCTAGTCTTTCCAGACATTTCATAATATCAAATATCATTTTGAAAAAGTCTAGGACCAGTACTTTTATTTAAATTTGGCCAGCACTTAACCAGCAAAAGAAAAGTGAATAATTCCATATCATTAGATATTAATACGGACTAATTGATGGTTACAAATCACAAAACTTGCTGATCCCCTAGCACTCCTCTATTATTTTATCTATGATTAGCAAATTGAATTATTAGTTTGGTGGTACTAAGTATTTGTGCAAAAGACAAGAATTTAAGTTCAAATTTTTTACTGGCTCATCATATGTATATGTATTTTTATGTACATTCACATTATATATTGAGGGTGCGAGTTGGATGATAGGATATGCTCGATACCTGAAGCCGATCCTACCCATAGATACAGGTTCCACAGCTAGCCCTATTGATTTACAAATGGATAAATCGCTTATCTATAAGCTAATCAAGTAACTAACCCTCTAATAACCCCTAATGGGTCTAGTGTATTAATAAATTTAATCCAATAAATGGTGTTCAAATTGATGAATTAGTTAGAAGAATGCATTGACATGAAAAGAGAGTAGTAGCACCTGCTTTGTTCCGTGGAGAACGGGATGATATAAGTCCAAAATATTGTTTGATGTCCATTTGGTGACCTCTAACAAAACAACTCTCATTTGAAGAAAATCCTCTGCCATTTGAAACTCGATTCTGAAAATAAAATTAAGAATAAAAATAGGTGCAAAATTTTGAGTCACATAAACACAACAAACATAGCAATATAATCCACCTAAGAATTTTGTAAAGATGGCATAATTAGATGAATAAAATTCCTTAATTTCTCAGAAGAAGGAAACAACGTACCTTAAGGAAACAACACGGGTTAGAGAATAATAATAATGTATGATGAGTTGCACAAAGCATTGCAACCAGTAAAAGCTACCATAAGGTTATGGTAACATACAATTGTCTCATCTTGTTTTGAATGGAGTTAAAGGAATTAGTTTAAGTTCTTATGTTTTTGCAGCAGCAGTGGCCTTTGGATGGTTGATACTGGTACACAGCAATTGATTGGTTCAAGTTGATTTTGTTTCTGATGACGCTCCATGATGATAATGAAAAGTGAAATAAAATAAAATAAAATAAAAATGTGGCCAAGTTTTTTCTTTTTGTTGGACTTCAAATATGGCCAAGTTTGTGGACAGAACTCAAACACACGGGTGGTTGTTAAGATTGGATCACCCATGTGATATGATTCAAACCCAAGTTTTATGCCCAAAAGCATTAAATTCATCTTGCCAAAAATTCAGGGTGCTAAAAAATATGGGGAGGTTTCTATTTTTGTCGAAGTACATTGGACCATAGCTGTTATAATCAGACCGTATCAGGCAGTTTGACTGAAATACCCATGAAGCAGAAATTTAACTGGTTCAGTTAGGTAGCGTTTGTTTGTAGAGACTGGAACTGAGACGGGAAGACAGAGACTCAATATTATGTTAGTTGAGCTAGAGATTAGTACTTAAATTTTTGTTTTTGGCTTCAAAATTTCAGTACCTCCAAAAAGTAGAGACACTAGAGACAAAAAATTTTCAAGACAAGGACAGAAATTTTAATTATAATTTGTACCTAAATTGCCCCATTCTAATTCAATAATTCCAAAATTACCCTTAATGTAAATTAGGGCTTCTTGATCAACCCTCGTGACTCCATCTTCTCATTCTTCCCTTGTGACTCCATCTTCTCATTCTTCTTTAGAACAGCCACTGCAATCTCTGAAGCACCGTCTCAAGAACAACCATTGTCTCGTCGCTAGCCTCGCCACCGCTAGGTAAGTGATTTGCCGCTTGCAAGTTCATTTTCGTAACCCCCATCTTCCCATCTCCTCTTTTTCTCCTTCACAAGAAAATCAAAGAATGAAGTTGTCGCCTCTCCCCGGTTGCTATTGACGCCAACCATCAACTCCTCGTCCTAACTGCTTTGACCTAGGTTAGTTTTATACAAAAATTGTTTAATTTACTGATTCCTTTCATCTTTTCCGTCGTACCCTAATCTGTGGATTTGTTCTTTTCATCTTTTCTATCATGCCCTAATCTATGAAAGTTTCTTTGACGAGAATGAAAGCCAAGCTGACTAACCCATTTATTTAAACTTTATAAAAGCATGAATTTATGATGTTTACTTCCTTTTTTGTCTCGTAAGAACTAGAACTGAACAATCTGGGATCAGTTGCTAAGTTTGGTCAGTTTGATACCAGGGTCAGTGATTAAGTTTGGCCATTTTAATGAGTTTTCATGTCTCTGTTTGGTTTAATACTTGTGGATTAGTGCATCTTCAAACCACAATAGGTGCATCTTTATATCAGTATTTTGGTTTATATATTAGAGCTATTGTTAGTTAGGCTATAATTCTTTACATATCTATTTGAGTGGAAGAATGTTTGTTCTCTAAACTGATAAGTAAAATTGTTGAATATACATGATATCATATAAATATGTTTGATATGGCTTAGGTGATAATGACGGCACAGTTATTTGTGTCAAGTGTGAACCATTTCATATTTAAATTACCAAATCTTTTTTTTACCTTTTGGAAGACTTTGATTTGCTTAAAGTACCTGAAAAAGTCACTTTCAGCTTATGAAATAAGAGAGAGAAATTGATATTATCATTTTTATTGTGTTTCTATTGTATTTCCTGTTTTGATTTTCAATTGAAACTTAATTAAAATTGAGAAGTAAATAGAGTTGCATGTCTTTTGATTCCAATTTTTTATTCTTGTTTTTAGTTCTAAGAAGATATAGCAGATTTTGCATTTTGAAGTGTTAGATTTATTTTAATGTTTATGCGTTTTTTTTATATAATGACTTTGCTAGGAAGAAATGAAGCAGTTGGAAATTATTAAGCAATGGCTCCTAGCCTATAGATCAGAATTCTCTTCTCAAACAAGTTTAATAATGGTAAGACATGCAACTAATAACACGGATTTGTCATGATCATGTTAATGAAATTTCTAATAATTCTTTGTCATTATCTGTCCCATTCAAAACTTGGGATCATAAAAAAGAATAATTATTTACCAAGTGAAAGAATTATTTGTCCCATACGAAATCCCTATCCTAAAACAACGTTCTTCAATAATAAAATGCACGTTACATGCGAATTTGACTAAAAATAAGTTTATACACATACTGAAACATGTTCTCAAACTAATTTACACAATTTATCATTTGCTTGTTTCAATTCAAAGGTTAAACTACAACTTAAACAACAATATTATGACCAGTACAATACAGACTATAGAAACAACAAGTCGAAGGAACGCTAACAATTTCAGAAACATAACATTAGTATGCAGATTTTTATCTCGTTCGATCGACTTCAAATTGGAATTCAGTTGGCAAGAGCGATCATCTCCAACTTCAGAATGTTGGATACTTGGATCTGCCCATTTAAACCATTCACATCGTTTTACAGGACAGGCATAATACTTTCTACCCGGGTTGGCAATGCTATTTGAGACTTGTAACGGAGCTCTTAAACCACACTCACAAAAAGATTCGCCCGTTACATTGTCTCTGCCGTATGAACCACTTATAGATCTTCTACTTGTGGAAGCCATTGTTAACTAGGCTGCTATACATTTAAGAGTAAGCAAAAATCAAAACAACGATCAAGAAAAAGTAACACAACACAAGATTGAATCAACTAGTCCAAATAAAATTATTTAATAGCTAATCAAAACAAATTTTCTTACGGATTTCAAATTGAATAGTTAGTCAAAACAGTGATCAAGAAATTGTAACACAAGACAAGATTCAATCAACTAGTCCAAATAAAATTATTTAATAGCTAATCCAAACAAATTTTCTTGCAGATTTCAGATTGAATAGCTAATCAAAACAGTGATCAAGAAATAGTAACACAACACAAGATTGATTCAACTAGTCCAACTAAAATGATTTAATAGCTAATCAAAACAAATTTTCTTGCAGATTTCAGATTGAATAGCTAGTTAAAACAGCGATCAATAAATAGTAATACAACACCAGATCATACTTAATTTTGTCAATCAGACAAATCAGTTTGAGAGAATACATTCCCAATTCAAGATATCACACCAATGTGCACTAATTCTGATAAGGAAAAAAAGTGATAATAGGAACATAATTATGATAAATAATTCTCAAGTCATCTTTGTTTTTGTATATAATAATTATCATAAATAAATTTATAAAATTAACAATCACAAATTCACAAATAAGCAATTAACAAGCACAAATAAGGTAAAAGAATTTATAAAATTAACAAACGATGAAATCAGCATTTAGCAATGACAATTTCACGAATCTTAAAAAAAGATGACATAGAAATCAGAAATATAAAGAAAATGAGGGCAAATTAGTAGTCGGCTATCACAACTTCATAAATTTTCAACAATTGATGAAGCACAAATCAGCAATTTTAAGCAAATCAGGGAAAATCTCAAATAAGGAAATGGGGGATGTACACATTTTCATCCATATGAGGCCAAATCAGAAAATGAGAGATTCACAAATCAGAAAATGAGGGAATAAAAAATGCTACACGAAATTATCAACTTTGAACTTCACAAAATTAATAAGCAAATAAGGTAAATTGACAGATGATACCAGGTCCGTTGAGAGAGAAACAGCGGAGACCAGAGACACAGCTTCGAGACGGTGGCGACGATGGTGACGATGGCGACGCAAACCCACAGGCGTGCAAATGGAAGCAACGTCACAAACCTTGGGGAGCAACTGGTGCCACGAAGGTGAACTGATGGAGAATTGGAGACGTGTCGTCGTCGTTCGAACCCTTGGAGGCGCTACCGGCAGCAAGTAGGACTAGACTAGTCCTTCACGGGAAAGGAGAGAAGAAAGGGTAGAGGAGAGGAGAAAGGGGGTTAGGGTTGCATGTTGAGAAAAATGAAATTGGATTTGGGAGTTAGGGTTGTTAATTAAAATACCGAGACATAAATCAGATTTGTACACTTCTACACCAAACACAATACCATGATTCCGAAAATCAGACCGGACCGACCAGTCAAACCAATCAAACCAGCCAAACTATGAACCGACAATATTAACAATCCAGTTAACAATGTGAAACCGCTAATAAAAAAACCGCTAACAAACCGTTGAACCGGCTGAGAACTGGTTGGTCAGGCCAGAACCAGAACTGGCCGATTTGGATGAAACTGTGTCGTTTTGGTTCCCGCACGGATGACCTCCCTTCCCTTTACCTTCAGTCTTCATTCCAAACCCCTAATCTAACAACTTCTCCCCAAAGCAAAAGAGGAAGTTGAAACAAGAAACCCTAGCTTCTCCACCACCGCTGCAAGGACTGCCGCTGTCCGTCGCGCTCAGGCACTACCATCGTCGTCTGGTCGTCCGTGCTGCTTCCTCCTTCAAGAATCGCAACTTCTTATTCCTTGAGCTCGATGCATCAGTCCCTGGTATTTATCTGCTCCGTCGCGCTCCTGCTGCGGTCCATCACGTGCTCAGGCACCATCATCTTTGTCTGGTCGCCACAGGTTCTTCCAACCCACCACCGTCTTCTGAGTCGTGTTCGTTGCCTGCCCTCTGTCTCCGTCACAATTCTTCCCCTCTTCTCAGACTTCTCAGAAGAAAAACCCTTCTCCATTTCAATTTCCTTCCTTCGAGTTCAGAGAGAAGAAGCTTACCAAAGAAAAAAACCCTAGGCTTCGAAGGTTAGTTCACTACTAACTTCTTCTGTGTTTTTTATTTGTGCCATGTTCAATGATTATTTGATTACTGATTATTTGAATGTTTCGTGTTTTAATTTTTTATTGAATGATTATTTGATTACTAATGAGCTCTAGTTCTATTGTGTTGCTATTCTTTTGTGTTGTGATTTTTTTATTGAATGAGCTCTGATTCTGCAGTGTTGCTATTTTGTGTGTTGCTGTGATGCTATTTTGTGTCTTCTTTATTTTGTATTGACATGCATCTGAGTGATATCACCACTGTAAGTTAACTACTTGCTCTGTTGATTTGTTTTTTATTTCTGAATGTCATGTCACTTGTTATGATGCTGCTGCTGTTTTAGTGTTTTTTAACTTTTGAATCTGCTGCTTTTTGAATTTTTGTTGATAGATTTATTGATTTTAGGATTTAGGGTGATTATTTGTTACTGTATTTTAATTTTAGTTGTCGATTGTTATAGATTTTTGGCTTTGTTTAGTATGTTGTGCTGATTGTTCTTGATTTCTGGCTTTGTGAGTGTTGTTCTATTTTTGGTCTGTATTTGATCTTGTTCAAATTTCATGATTTTGTTACTGGCTCCTGAAAGTTGGGTTTCTTTTTCTAATATGCTTAATATCAGAAAGATTTGGAAAATTTTGTTACTCTTTGTTAAGAATATGCTGAAATTTTGTTAAAATTTTGCTAAAACTTTGTTAGATAGATGGGATATGCCAAACTAAAACTTGAATTGTGAAGGATAACCTGTATTCTAATGCTACTTTACTTCATATATTATCTCTCATTCTTGGTATTTTTGAAGACCCTTATACCCTTGAAGCCACTTCCTTCATCATGGACATCTAAGGTAAGGTTGATCTCCCTCTTGTTCTGTGAAGACTTGTCTGTGAAATCAATCCCCAAGTTGTTCAACAGGTTTTGGATTCTCATCTGATTCAATGATGACTTGGTATCTTGCCCTTGAGACTGGACAATTTCTGGTTACATTATTGGCTGTTGGTGATGCAGAATCGTCATGTTAGATTTATGTTGTCATGCTATAATATTGAGCTTAGCTATTAGTAGATGACCAAATATTTGTTATTGATTTGGTTAATTAAATTTTTTTTTATTTTGTAACTATCTTAATAAGTTCAATAGTGATATAATGACAAATGAATAATAAATTGTTGATAATGATGAAATTAAAGGTTATATTAGATTTTGGTTGATGAGGTATTTTATATTTGGAAGACATTTTAAATTTTATGTTAGACTATATTTATTTATAATTTATTTATTATTTTATTATAAAACGGTTTTTCTGATTAGATTACGGTTAAAGTGATTAAAACGGTTCAATGACCGGTTTAGTTTTCAAAACCTTGCACAATACTGATACTTATTTCTGTCTTCGTCTCTTGGTCTCTCTCTCGCAAACAAACGCTACCTTAGAAATTATGACTGGACCTGCATTTAGACCAGTGGCGAATTGAGAAATCTTATAAAGAGGGGCAGAAACAAAAAATTAAAAGTGCTATATTAAAACTAAAAGTTTTAATAAAAAAATAATTATATATTTTAATATTATTCTAAACTAAAATTAATTTTAAAAAAAATCATTTATATCAAAGTTTTTTTTCATAAAATTCTAATTTTTATACTTATTATAAAAGATATAACATAAATAATATAAATTTGTTTCTCTAATAAGTTTAATATATGTATTTAAAATAAATTAATGAATATAATATATAAGATATATTCATATTAATAAATAATTCACTCAATATATTTTGATTTTAATATCATAAAAAATAAAATTTAATCTAATTTATTTTTATGTATATATTTTCTTATTACATTCAATTAGGAATTATTATAAAAACTAAAGTATTTTTATATAATAATAAATAGAAGAATTACAAAAAAAAATTGAAAGAACAAAAGAAAATACATTTAAAATGCATGAAACAAGATTTGAACCCATGTTTTGGAATATAAATTGTCTCCCTTTAACCATTGAACTAAGGTATATTGTTAAAATATTTAGACATTATATCAAATATATTTTAAGTTTTAAAAATTTAGGAGGGGCCATGGCCCATGCTGGTCCACCCTAAATCCGCCTCTGATTTAGACCGCTGCAAACCAGGCGATTCATTGTTAACCCACCACGAACCGGGCGATTCATTGCCAACCTGCTATAGATCAGGCAGTTCACTGCCAATCTCTTTTGAATCGGACAATCGTCCTGTGCTCAAGCGTTCTACAATCCATGTGTGCTTCTCTGCTTACGAGTTGGTGGATCCTCCAGTACTAATTTCTCCTATGAGTGTTTATGCAAAGGGTAAAAGAGAGCAGTAGAGAAAGGGTTGTGTATATTCAAATAGTATCGGAATGATACAATATAGAATGGTATGTATAGATGCTAAGAGAATCGAAATAATAAAGACGTAATATCTTATAATAAATATTCAAATATACTAAATAATGCTAATTGATCCTAATTATACTCTAACATGCCCCCTCAAACTCAAGTGACAACCTAAGCTTAAAACAACGAAATAAAAAAAATGCATAAACTGATAAAACGAGTGCAGACGTAACTACTTGAAAAAATTGCAGATGAAACTATCAGAAGGAAGTGCAGACATAACTGCCAAAAGGAAGCGTAGACGGAACTGCCGAAAGGAAGCGTAGACGGAACTGTCTGAAGGAAGCTCAGACAAAACTGCCACAAGGAAACGCAAACAGAACTGCCACAAAGAAACACAGACGGAACTGCCACAAGGAAACGCAGACGGAACTGGCAGAAAGAAACGCAGACGGAACTTCCGAAAGAAACGAAACTGTTGAAAGGAAGCGCAGACAGAACTATCACAAGGAAACACAGATGAAACTTCCACAAAGAAACACAGACAGAACTGCTACAAGGAAACACAGACGGAACTGCCGGATGGGAGCGTAGACGAAATTATATGATTTCTCCATGAGAATAGATAAGCAGCGGATGACAATGGTGTTTGATCATTCGACTTGAAAAGACACAAGATGGGGAGAATAGGTTAGCCGGTGAGGTGAAAACGCATCAAAGAAGTGACAAAGCATGAGTTTCTATAATAGCAATCTCAGGAACAAACTCGAGGTTTAATAATACTGAGACAAACCATAATTACAGAAGCATTGCAAGAAGAGTTGGCACATCCAAAACTGGACATGAGGCACTTGTCATTAGAAAGTTTGGTGACACAATACACCCCTCGATGACATTTATATTCTTGTTTGTAATGTTCAATTTGAATAAGAACCTTTTTTCAATAATGATCTCCAAAACTTTAGGTATAAGTCTCCTTTTCCCCATTTTTTACATGTACAATATTAACTTTGTCACGGGAACATACATGGTTGACATTACCAAAGAAATTTTAAATCAATTACATTTTACTTACACATATCTCCTTCACTTTGTCAGCAGCCTTTCCCACCACCTGCTCTACCTCTTTGTTCTACACAAATAGTTTAATACAACCAGTTCAGTGACAATTACGTGTAGTCTATACCTGCAGCAATATGTCAGTAGAATCTATCCTCTAAAAATTTAACAACACCACATCCAGCTATACTCAAAGTCCGCTATTATTCTCTGACTAATAATATTAATAACAGGATAACAAAAATTAATAATAGCTCTCCTAACGACTAACCTCATCGTAGCCTTAAAACCTACGCACCTGCAGTAGTCACACCAATACCTATCTTTACTCTCTACAACCTTCTTTGCGCATGACTTACACGACGTATAAGACCAGTCATTCTTACCAACCTCCGGAGACACAATATTGCCAACAATCCAGCAAGAGGTTTCCTAACAAATTGCTTCGAAATCAATTAAAAAATATTTACTTAACTAAGTAATTATATAATGACCTCACCTCAGTCATATTCAAAACCTCCTCTATAGTCTTGATTGAGACAATGCCTGCATTGATCTCATCTGTGGCAGAGTATTAGGGCTGCGTTTGAAGTTGAGTAATTCTTTATTAACAGGACACAATATCCACTACCAATCTAAGCAGCAAATAAAATGTTTCTATAATTTTATTTCCTTTTATAAAATATATTTTAGATTTTAGCACCAAATTCAAATGACACTTTTAGCAACATGAAACATATATTTTCTTGAAGTTAGTCACCTCAGGAGATTTAGATTGAAGTAAACTTTAGAGACATAGTAAGTGCTTTGAATATTGATAAAATTCAGGTACACGTTGGTCTTAAAAAGTTAAACCACCAAGATGAAAGGTTACCCATCAACTCAATTAAGGTAAGGAAGGACTTAGTCCACTAATTCCCCGAATAATGTACACTTGATTTTATGGGACAGAAACACATAAAACTATTTTGATAGCAATCTTGAGATGTGATGCACCTTCTTAACTGTGGCATTAAGGTCACAAATGCAAATAAAAGTTTATAACTAAAATAAACATTACTCTAGGTCCTCCAATTACAGCGTGATATGCTTGCTTTCCTCTCTTGTGCGTGTAATCATCTCCCTAGCCTATTCCTTTCTAACAACCTCTCCTATATAATCTATATTTCACAAAATGTTGGTTAAAATTGTGACCTTTATCAAACTACTTCATTGAAACAGGATTTTATGACACTATTTCAATTTAGCTTACCAAATAGTAAATTTTCATCAATGACATTGTTTTACTCAATATCAACAAATGTACGAAACTTAAAAAGGGCTAAAAGCAAAAATCTCAATGGGTAGGACTAAGACCTCAGTTTTTGTATAAAAACTAAGCCTGTACTTATGTGGGGTTGTCCTAACCTTGCCACTGTTGTAATACCCTCACTATCAGAATGTCACGCTTCCGGCTGCGCTACTCAGATAGCAAGAAGTATTACGACGACTTCATATACTTAATAATAAAATAGGAGCCTTTGACTTAAAATTGTATCGCTTTTTTCTTTTTAATAAAAATGGAAATACTTTTTAACTGAAAATAAACAGGCATATACATATATACAAAACTTACTCAAACAACTTATAAATATTATATACATACATGTTATTACAGTCACGACTCCTATCCCTCTTACAAGATTATAATAATAAAGGCGAGGGAAAGTCTATAACATATGTATACAAACAAAAACAACATATTTAGGAACTTAACAAAAACTCTGCAAGCTTCCTCGTCTGTCCTGAAAAGATAAAATTGTAGGGGGTGAGAACCTAACCACATGGTCTCACCACGGAGTCTCAGAATTTTCATAAGAAGATATTTAATAAGAAAACTATTTTTCAAGCTCAGTGATTATCGTTGTCTTATGAATCTTTTAAAAAACTAACAGTTTAACCACCCAAAAATTCAACGCCTTTTTAAAAGAAATCAGTTAATTATCCAAAAATCCAAAACTCACTTTTCTTATAAAAGAATCTTAAAAGTTTTCTAATAGTATGAATGACTAACCTGTTCTAAACATAGGTTCATTAAGCCTATACTGAACCAGTTTGATATTTCATACTTTACTAAACCTCAATCAGAACCTACCACGCAATCAACCAACACCATCATCAATTCAGCACCAAAATTTAATCTCAAAAGCACCACACCAAAACAAACATAGGAAAAACAGAAAAGAAAAGCACAGGTATAGATAGCAGTTACAGCAAGTAGCTTAGATAGCAGTTAAAAACAATTAAGCAGTTAGGCAAACCAAAACAAATTCAAACCCAAACAAAGCATGCAGATGCATATGATGTATATCTGCCCTATGGTTGATGAGTCTCATCTGTCGGTTATAAAGCTAACCCGACATCTCCAGTAGTTAATCCAGACATCGTTCTCTTGAAAACTGGTGAGCGGTACAGTACCATGATCCTCACCTGATAAGCAGTAAACCACCTCGATCCCCACAGACATTTTCAATTGGAAAACAGCAAACATGTGGGCGATAAATAACTACGATCTCCACAAAATATTTTTTTTTAAAATCTGATCGGCTGTAAATAACCACGATCCCCACAAAATATTTTCATATCAAATTCATTCTCATCATCATTCAATTCATTCAACAATTATAATCATCACACCTCCCATTCCGTTCAAAAATAATCCCATTTCAAAACATAATTTATTCTTTTCGAAATAAATCAAACATAAAATATATAATCCTTAAAACTATATCTTTTTAAATAATTACTTCAAATGAAGCTTCCAATTCTTATAAAATTTCTGCAACATCTCCTCTAAAACTCGGACTCTGCCACCCTTTTTTGGTCCCATCCAAACATTTCTCAAACCCTTCTCAACCATTTCCAAATCTCAATCATTTTTCAAAATTCAACCAGTTCTAATATCAAATTACTTTCAAATTGAACCAATTCCAATAATAAATCTTTTTCAAAATCAAACCAACTCCAATATTAAATTATTTATAAAATCAAATTAATTCAAAATCAAACCGGTTCCGAAATCAATTCATTTTCATATCTCAAATCATTTCCAAAGCCGATTCATGTACATTATCAAATTAACTCCAAAACCAAGAAAAACCACTTTTCATAATAATCAACTAAATAACTTTACAAACCAATTTCTTATCAACAACCGCACACCACTCAAGCAATCAGTAATTCAGTCCAGCAAACAACCACATCCGCAAGATAAATGTAATCACAGAAATATATTTTTCACATCAATATCTATTTATAACAACTCTGTAATATAAAATAAATTATAAGAAAAACCCCTACCTTGACTCGTCGAAACTCGAAAGCTATACAGCGCGTCAAAATCCCTTCTTCTCAGCCTCTAACCCCGGCAGCTGCAACCTCAACTCCAACCTACTTCTGCAGCAACCACCACAACTCTAATCACAACATATAGTAACCGAAACTCAAAACCTCAACATAAGTTAACAGAATAGTGACTAAAAGGGATTTTCAGAACGGAAACGCTTACTGAAGAAACAACCGAGCCAAGTAGCACAGATTCGATGGAGTTCTGGCAGCCACATCGACTTTTCCAGCGGCCATACACGACGAGCAACAACCACTGCAGCAGCTGGGAAGGCGGCGGCCATGGCGGTAGCTTCTGATGGCGACGATCGAAGGCTCAATGATGACGGCAACCAATAGCTTCTCCTTTCTCACGCGACCCACTTCTCTCTCTATGCTGCATCAACATCGGCAGCGGCAACCGATTTTAGAGGCGTCAACAGTGATGGAAAGCAATAGCTCGGCGGCGTCTACGGTAGAACAGCGACAACGGCTCCAGCGACAACTCCCTCACGAGCTCTCTCTGTCTCTCTCTGTCTCTCTCATCGTCGACGTTGGTGGAAA